>NC_050463.1:1494417-1607762 GCF_903995425.1 Onychomys torridus
AAGCGTTGCCTTCAAAAATACCTGCTGCAGGTGGAGGGGGTGGCTGCTGTCCGCCTCTGAGACTCCCCGGAGACTCTCGGGGCTGGTGTGTGGGTCCTCGAGGCGGCCCGGGCACATGACTGAGGGACGGTGCCTTGTCCTCATCTGGGCTCCACGTGGCTGCACCTGTGAGCCCTCAGCCACCCACAAAAAAGTCTCCAGAGACCTGGAGTCCCGAGCACTAGGAGGCAGGAGGGAAGGGGCTTCCCTGAGCACTCCACACACCCCAGGATCTGGGCAGAGTGACCCAGCAGGAGGGTGTGTGTGGGAGCGGCTGCCCAGGAAGGTGACTTCAGCAGTGGCGGTGGGGACGGGCTGACATGAACCACTCACGTCCCTCCCACGTCTCACTCTGAACCTCTCAGATGCAGAGCCTGAAGCAAGGGCTCTGGGCAAAGCCGATCAGCAGAATCAGATGGAAGCCGCTCGACCCTCAGGGCCACTGAGGCCGGAAGCCCCGGAACCCAACTGGGGACTCCGAGAACTGGGAGACTTTCATAACAAGAAAGGACCAGAGGAACAGCCCACCTCTGGACCCATCCCCACTGGACAGCGGCTCCATCCTGGGGGTCAAGGGTCTCATGTCCACTTCAGAGCAGCCAGGAAGCTGTGGCACCCTCAGGGTCAGACGGGGTCAGGCCCCGTGTTCCCCCACACCCACCTCTCCCCTCTCGCCACGAATCTTCCCAGTATCCAAGGACGGATGACGGACTCTCAGTGTGCCCGTCCAGGCGCTGGGATGTCATTCAGCCCCAAACAGGAGCGAGGCTGGCGGGTCAAAAACGTAATTCCCCGGGCTGCAGAGATGGCTTTGCAGTTAAGAGCACTGTCTGCTCTCCCACAGGACCAAGGTTCAATTCCCAGCACCCACATGGCAGCTCTGTCTGTAACTCCAGCTCCAGGATCCAACACCCTCACACAGGCATAAATGCAGACAAAACACCAATGCACATAAAAAATAAAATGATAAAAATTAAAGGAAAAATAAAGTAAAATTTGAAAAAAATAAAGAACAATTCTCTATTGCTGAATTGGTCTGCTCTGACCTTTTCTGTTTTTAAATTTTATCGTTATTGAATATTTATTTTATTTTTAATTCTGTGTATATCTGGGTATGGGTATGTGCAATACTCTCCAGATTCCCCCAGAGCTGCCCAGTGTGGGCACTGGGAACAGAACTCGGGTCCTCTGCGGGAGCAGGAAGCTCTGTGAGCCAGCTCTCTGACCCCCTCCTCGCCCCCACAGACAGGGTTTCCACCTGCCTCTGCCTCCCAGTGCTGGGATTAAAGGCGTGCAGCACCAGGCCCTGCCCTGAAATCTGTCAGACCCCTCATTCCCCAAGTGTTCTTGCAGCTCCAAGATCTGATTTGTCTTTGAGCTGTCCCTGCTCTCCAGCCTTCCTGAGTCGGCCATGTTTCTGCTGACAGGGTTGGTGTCCTCAGGGGACCTGAGTCCTTGCTGCCACTGGTCAGCAGGTGGGACTTCTGTGGCGCAGGCCCCTCCCCACATCCTTTCTCCTGCCGGACATGGCATCGACCTCCGAGCAGGGACATTGACTGACCTGCTGAGCAGGGTGCTGTGTGGACGTCGGAACTGGCCGGGTTTCTGCAGGAGTGATCTGTTTTCGTCTGTGTGGGTCTTTTTGCTAATGGCAGGGAAAAAGCTGAGTCTCGGTAGAGATGGAGGTGCGGGGGATGACGGGGGCAGTGAGCCAGGCAGGGTAGCACATGCCTGTCATCCCAACACTCAGGAAGTGGAGGCATGAGGATTCGGAGATTAGGGTCAGGGTCATCCTTCCCTACAGAAAGAGTTCAACCTGGGCTACTTGAGACTTCTGTCTCAAAACAATGCATGGGAAACAGCCATAACCCATGGGGAGGTGGAGATGGGAAGGATCGGGACTCCCTGGCCAGCCGGCCTAGGTGGATCAGTGAGTTCCAGGGAGAGACCCTGTCTGAAAAAACATGGGGGAGAGCACTTGAGGATGCCCGGAGTCCACCTCCAGCCTCCATATCATGTGCACACAAGCCACCTGAACCCAATGTTGCCAAAGTAGAAAGCAATTTAGGCATCCAGCTTCAGGTCATGCTGGATCCAGGAACTCCAGTTCCTCAGACGCTGGTTCTGCCTCTCTGCTCCCCACAGTTCTTGGGTTGACAACGTAGTGGGTACCAGGCACCTGAGCATGGTGCCAGCCACCAGGAAAAGCCAAAAGAAAACAAAACGTTTCCTCCATAAGTGAGCACCCAAGAGGGAAGACAGGAGCCCAGAGCCACCCCACCCCACCCCTGTACAGGATGACGTGGACAGTGTGGGTCCTGCTTCAGCACCCTCATCCCTGTGCCACGGGGCAGAGTCTGGATGGCGGTGATGGGACCTCAGCGTCCACGGGACGTAGGAGGGAGCATCCTGGGAACCAGGTGCCAAGGCCTCAGTCCTCAGGGACCTCAGGAGAGTTCTGAGGGGCCCAGGGGCGCCTCAAGCTTCAGCCTCTCTTCCTGATTTTTGAGGCAGTCTCACTCTGGAGCCTAGGCTGGCCTAGAACTCAATGTGGAACCAGTGATGACTTTGAACTCCTGATCCTCCCGCCTCCCTGCAGTTCTAGATGTCAGGCGTCTCCTGGTTGCTGTCTGGGGATGACCCACCAACCCCAGGCTTCGCACGCACTTAGGTGTGACGGTGCCAGATGAGCCCAACGCCAGAACCCTGTCTGGTGCTGATACCGAGTTTCCTGTAGCCCAGGTTGGCTCAAACATCCTATGTAGCTGAGGATGACCTTAAACTCCGGGTCCTCCTGTATGGCCACGCCCACTCGTACCTGCTTGATAAGCTGAGCTGTAAGCCATTTGGTTTGTAAGCCTAGGGCCCTGGACATACGGGTAGCCAAGACCCCACTAAGCCCTGTCCCGTCCGCATCCCGTCCTGGCTCGGCCTCGGGGACGGGTTCTAGGAACTCCGAGGGTGGGGACCCAGCTGGGTGGGGTGTGGAGCTGAGCTGTGCCCAGCAGCAAAATTGACGGAGCTCTGGCGTCCTGCTGCGCCCTCTGCCGGACAGAGGCGGGGCTGCACGAGGCGCGGCACAGCGCCTGCGGCCCGCGCACCGTGAGGAGCTCAGCACCTTCTGTATACGCCCTTTCAGGACCAGTGCCCGCGAGGGCCTCCGTGCAGGGCTCGGGTTTTGCGGCGCCTTTCTGTGCGCCTGTGGTACCGCGTATAGCGACCGCCATAGGGACTCTGGGGAAAGAAGCACGTCCAGTGGACACACTCTTCAGAGCATAGGGCCTCCTGTAGGCAGGGGCTGCCCAGCAGAGTACCTGCTGTATACTATCCCTGCAAAGGGGAATGCCTGTTGTGTATTGCGCCATGCCAGGCACGGGGCCTACTGTATGCACATTCTGCAAGACATAGTGCTTCCTGTAAACACGTATATAAAGGACGTGGTGCCTGATGTAGACTCCCCTTCAGCGCCTGCTATCGGCTCCTTGGAGAGTTCCTGGTGCACATTTCCCCTGTAAATCAGTGTCTGCTGCAGGGCTTCCCTCCCCCATGCTGTCTTCATCTTCCCACACCAGGACTTCAGGACCATCCCTTATTCTTGTGCCGACCCCGGCTAGGCCACCCCTCTCTCTGGCCCCTGTTCCGTGAGACCCCTTCTGACACTCCATGCCAGGCCTTAACTCTTTTCTTCGGTCGGATGATGGGCATTAGAAGTTGGAGCGCTGGGGCTGGCGGCTTGGCTCACAGCTATGTGCAGTGGCTTGCAAGATGACACCGAGTGGTTATACCCTGAGACGTTCCCAATGGCTGTCCCTTGCTGGGCCCTGTCCTGCAGACTGCCCTGAAGCAGGTGTATACAACAGGCACTGCGCCCTGCATGGAGTAAATACTGCAGGCAGTCTGCATATAGCCGGCGCCCCTCGCTGAGGGGAAGGCCTCCCCACCAGGCTCCGCCCGGTGGGCTTCCTAGAGGAGGCAAGCTCAGCGCCAGGCACTCTCGCAGTGTCGCCCACCCGGCTGCCAGGGCACGCCACGGAGGAGGTGGGGCTGTTGGGAGCTTTGGAGGCTCCAGAAGAAGCTGGCTGGGTACCAGGGTTGGGGAAACTGAGGCGGAGGACTTGAGGCCAGAACCAGGCGAGGGAAGCGGCACTGGCGGCGGGCCTGGAGGGCGGGGCTGGGTGGAGGATTGGTGACCGCAGCGCCCAGGAATGTGCGGCAGGGAGGGTCCCTCCGCCCCCAGCCGGCGTGCGGGGCCTCGGGAAGGGATGCTCGGGACCCGGGTGGGGAGTCTGGTTATAGAGGGGAGATGGGTCCCCGGGCGTGGAGGACTAACTGGGGGAGATGGGGACCCAGTTGGGGCCCCCGGGATGGACAGGAGCCTGGGTTGAGCGGGTGGTGGGGACGGGGTTGGGGAGTCTGGCTGCGGGGTGCTGAGGACCAGGTCGGGGTACTCGGGGTACTCACTATCCCGCTCAAAGCCCCAGCTCCGCGCACATTCCCCGGCCCTGAGTGAGGCGCCCGGAATAGCAGCCCGGTCACCCCCGCGCCCCGCCCCGCAGCTGGACTTCCCAAGGTCACTGGCACCCAGGATACCAGGACCAACGCTGGGCCACGACGATGCTGCCAGGCGCAGTCGGTCAGTCCCCTGCCGCAGCTCCATGCCCAAGGCGTGCGCCCTCTCCGGCCGCACGAGGGCGCCCCGGGCCTGCGCCCTCGGTGACCCCAGCCTGGGCGCGCCTGGGAGGCCCGGGTGGGAGGGACCGACTGAGCTCCCCAGTCCCGCACCTCGGGGCCCCGCCGCTTCCGCCAGTCCCTGGGGCGTCCCAGGGAAGCCTGGACGCCTTGCCCTGGGCTCTGAGCAGCCGGTAAGTCCCTCTTCTCATCCTGCCACTATCCCGGCTGGTGTGGCGACAATGCGATTGGCTCCTTTCCCTCCTTGGGGCCAAAGCAGCGATCCCTGGGATGGTGGCGAGTTTGGGGGGGTCGCACCTCCTCCGGGTGGAACTGAAGCTGAGGGCTGACTGCAGGAGAGCGGCGCCCTGCTCCGGAGAGGGCCCTGGCAGGCAGGGGTAGGAGGCCCCCCGCCTCGCGGTTGTGGGATGGCCAGTCCCCTCCCCAGCCTCTCCCTTCCTTCCCGGGCCAGCCCAGCCTCCGGGGCCGCAGAGGGAGGGCTCCCGGCGGGCGGCGGGAAGCAACTCCCCAGGGCTCCCCCCTTCTACAGCCGCCTCGGTCCCCAAGGTGCCCCAAGGGTGGAACGACAGCATCAGACTGGCTGGCAACCGGGGCACCCTGGCTCCGGCCGGGCTGGGGGCCCCGGCCCCCCTTCATCGGGTACCTGCGGGACTCCGAGCTCCTGTGTGCCCTTCAGAGCGCCTGGCCCCGGCCCCAGAGGGGACTCCCGGGGCCTTGGTTCCCGTCCCTCCCGGCTTGTCCTGCCAGGCCCGGATCACGAGGAGGGCGTGGGCCGGGAATGACTTCATCCCGTCCCGTAGATGGGGAAACTGAGGCCGCTTCTCAGCCCCTTTTCTCTGCAGACCCTCCGGGCGCCGCAGCCCACACCCCTGGCAGATGAAACCATGACGCACAGGCTGGAAGGAGGCCAGGTCAGCCCACCACCGGGGACTCCCTTGGGCTATGGGGCGTCTGGGAGCAGAGGGGTCCCCCGAGGCTGGGGCGCAGCCGGGAGGCCGGCACCCATTGTATCCCGAGTTTCTGAAGGAGCCCCCACTGGCTGTCCCCTCTACAGGGTCTAAGAGACTCATGGACGCTGCACAGACGGGGAAACTGAGGCCCGAGGGAACGGAATGGTTGGCTCCCGGCCACCCAAAAAGGTAGGTGGAAGGGGTGGATAAACTGCAGCCACCTAAACACTGTCCCTGAAGGATTCCTCCCGTCGTTGGCATTAGGCACCTACTGTGTGCATGAGAAAAGAACACACTACCAATAACAACAGCAGATGAAGCTGACTGCTTGGCAGCCCAGGCCTGTTAGTCAGGACCCAGGAGGCTGAGGCAGGAGGATTTTCCAGTTTGGGCCTAACCGGAGCTACCAGAGCAAGACTGTCTAGGGCAAACACCTAGTCTTCAGCACTAGGAGGGGAGGCAGGAAGGTCATGCGTTCAAGGTCATCCTCAGCTACCTAGGGAGTTCAAGGCCAGCCTGGGCTACAAGACCCGGTCTCAAAAAATAAAAATAAATAAAAAACCTAGGCATGGTGGCCACACCTTTAGTCCCAGCACTGGGGAGGCAGAGGCAGCGGGTCTGTGAGTTCGAGGCCAGCCTGGGCTACAGAGTGAGATCCAGGACAGCCAGGGCTGCACAGAGAAACCCTGTCTGGAAACAAACAAGGAGCTGGAGAGATGTTCAGGGTTCGAGGTCTCACCCTGCCCTTTAAGAGAACCGTGCTTGGTTCCCAGCACCTCGCCAGGCTGCTCACGACTGTAACTCCGCTCAGCTCGAAGGGGCTCGATGCTCCGGCATCTTCGGGCACCGCACTATGAGTGAAAAAGCTTTTGCTTTGTCTTTTTGAAGCGGGGTCTCTGTGCAGCCCAGGCTGTCCTGGAACTCACCCTGTAGACCGGGCTGGCCTCGAACTCGGCCTCTGCCTCCCGAGCGCTGAGAATAAAGGCGTGGGCCACCACATTCGTCTAAAAATAAAATTAATTTCAAAACAAGTAGCGACACATGAAGTCCGAGTCCCCGCTGAGTGCCTGACCCGGGCCAGCGGCCCCTCGAGGCTTCCCGGAAAGGGGCGGGGCTGTTGTGACCTCACTTCTTTTCAGGGCCGAGAGGGCACAGAGAGGCTTAGCTGCCGTCGGAGACCACACAGCCAGCCAGGGCTGCGATGGCCCTGCGCCCCGGTCCTGCGGATCGCCGCCTCCCACTGTCTCCCAGGTCAGCTTCAGGACATCCCAGATCCAGCTGGTACTGAGTGGAGAGGGCGAAGGCTTTCTGCTCACCCTTTGGGAGCCAGGAGGACCCGGTACGGGTGTCTCCTACTCCCTGGATGTCCTGCGGAGTCACGGATGCACCCCCGCCATCCACCAGCACCTGCGCCACGGGCTGCGCCTGCTGCAGAGTGTCTGATGAGGGTCTGAGGGACCTCTGCATGTTGGTGCTGGAGACCTGGGCTCTGTGTCTGTTTGCTATTGCTCCACAGCTGGCGTCCATGGAGGGTGCACACATTGGGGTCTTTCTTTGATTTATGGTCTGACTATTCAAGCTAGAATTTTGTCGGGCCCTGATGGATTTTCATTAAAGAAAACATGCCCTGTAAGCTGGGGTCTGTCTCTTTGTTTGTTTGTTTTGATTGACTTATTTCATATGTATGAGTGCTCTGCCTCCATGTATCTCTGGGCACCACATGACTGTCTAGAGGGTGTCAAGACTTCTCCACCCCTGGAACTGGAATTACTGATGGTTGTGAGCCGCCATATGGGTGCTGAGAACCGAATCTGGCTCCTCAACCAGTGCTCTCCACCACTGAGCCATCTCTCCAGCTCTTTTGTCTTTATGAATCAGGGTGATCTGTAGCCCAGGCTGGTTGTGGAATACTTGTTTAACTACGCAAAGGTGTGCTGCATTTTTTTAACTATGTAAAGATGTGTTGCTGTTTCACCTTGCCTGCCTAAGGCACCTGATTGGTCTAATAAAAAGCTGAACGGCCAATAGCGAGGAAGGGAGTACAGGCGGGACTTCCAGGCAGGGAGAGTAAATAGGAGGAGAATTTAGGCTGGGGAGGAGAAAGAAAAAGATGCCAGGAAGATGCCAGGGGCCAGCCAGACACAGAGGAAGCAAGAAAGCAGGACACACAGAATGAAAGACAGGTAAAAAGCCCTGAAGCAAAATGTAGATGAAGAGAAACAGGTTAAACTAAGTCATAAGAGCGAGTGGGACAAGCCTAAGCTAAGGCCGAACCTTCATAATGAATAAGTCTGCGTCTGTGGCGGCCCAAAGATTCCAGCTACAGAAACTCATTGCACGTCTTGGAAGCTGACCTTGAACTCCTGACCCTGCTGACCCTGTCTCCTGGGGGCTGAGATGTCAGGTATGTTTTCAGAGGTAATCTTATTCCCTAGCCCCAGCTGGCCTGGAACTGGAGGCAATTTTGCCTCGGCCTCCCCCAAGTACAGGAGCAGATGCACACCACCACACCTGGCTTTCTCAGGACAAAGGCTGGGAGGAATGTCTGCCAGGGGCCTGTGCTGGGCCAGTGTGAGCAAGATTTTCACCTTGTAACAATCAGTGCCAGAAGTGGGGGTGTAGCCTGAAATGAACAATAACAGATGTTCGCTCAAATGAAGGCCCCCAGGAAAAGGGCCGTGCAACACGGTGGGGTGAAACCTGGGTGACTGTCACCCGGCGAGATGCCCCTGCACAGAGTGGGTGAGGTGGGGACACTGCTTGGCACCTTCAGGGCCCAGGACACTTCACTGAGAACCTGGGGCAGTGTCCTCAATGCGTCAGGGACTGTACCTTAGACTCATCTTCAATGTGTCCTCATGTGCTTTCTCATGGGACAGACACAGTGACCAAGACCAGCTTGGAGAGGACAGTGTCTGTCTGGCTTATCCACGTCACGGTCCATCACGAGGGACAGCAGGGCAGGACCCTGCAGGCAGGAGCTGAAGCCGAGGCTGTGGAGGGTGCTGCTGCTGGTTTGTTCCTCCTGGCCACTTGACTTTTAGCTATCTATCCATCTATCTATCATCTATCTATCTTTATGTATCTATCTATCTATCATCTATCTATCAGTCTATCTATCTATCTATCACCTATCTATCTACCTATCTATCTATCTATCTATCTATCATCTATCTATCTACCTATCTATCTATCTATCATCTATCTATCAGTCTATCTATCTATCATCTATCTATCTATCTATCTATCTATCTATCTATCTATCATCTATCAGTCTATCTATCTATCATCTATCTATCTATCATCTATCAGTCTATCATCTATCAGTCTATCTATCTATCTATCTATCTATCTATCTATCTATCATCTATCTATCTATAGGGCGGGGCTGACTTTGAGCAGAGCCTGCTCCTCAGGGCCTAGCCTATATAGATCCACCTTGTGGCTTCACTGGGAGAGACACAGAGATGAGCTGTTTTGTGTGGATGTTGGGGGAGAGGCAGTCTGCACACAGACACAGTAGTGGTCACTTCAAGTGAAGGCAGTGGGCGCCCTGGAGCTGAAAGTCATATGCCCTCCTTTGTATAGCTGGGGTGTGTGTGTGACGGGATCTTCGAGGAGCAGGTGGAGTTTTAGGGGGCCCTGGGGACTAGGAAGGAACTTTGGGAGCAGAGCAGAGAAAGCAAAAGGAAAATACCAGCCAAGCCGGGGCGGGGGTTGTTTTTGAGCTACAGTTTGCCCTTTAGTTGACATTTCTCCATCACAGCTCTGTGCAGACATCTGTAGACGTGGTTCCCCGGCTTCCTCATCTCCACCAGCCTGTCTCCTCCCCAAGCCCATCATTCCCTGTCACAAAGTCCCACACTGTTGTGTCTGGTCCCCTCACCAAGCAGTGTCCTCAAGGTCCCTCCATGCTGTGGTGTCAAGAGACTCGTTCTTGTTCACGGCTACCTAATCCTCCAGTGTGTGGGTGCTCCGTGATGAGTCCACTCATGTGCATCTGTTGTTAGGAAGGACTGGGATGGGTGACTGGGAACACATGGCTGCAGGAACAGCTGGGTCCGGCCAGGCTCAGACAGACAAAGGCAAGGATTCTCTATGTATATGTGTCTGTCTCTCTCTCTTCGTGTGTGTGTGTGTGTGTGTGTGTGTGTGTGTGTGTGTGTGTTCTGCCGCCTGACACAGTGACCCCAGCAACTCTTATAAAGGAAAACATTTACTTGGGGTGGCTGGCTCACAGTTTCTGAAGTTCAGTCCGTTATCATCATGGTGGACATGGTGGACATGGTGGCCTGCGGGCAGATGTGGTGATCACAAGGCAACAGAAGTGGACTGTCTGACCGGCGTGGCTTGAGCATATACGAGACCTTACAGACCACCTCCACAGTGACACACTTCCTCCAACAAGGCCACAGCTCCTAACACTGCCACTTCCTTTGCGGGGCATCTTCTTTCAAGCAAGCACTTAGAACCTGCTTGCAAAACATGATCCCGGGCTGGAGGGACAGCTCAGTGGTTAGAGACCTGACTTATACTTACAGAGAACCCACACGGTGGCTCACAGCCACCTATAATTCCAGTTCCAGGGGATCTGATTTCGTCTTCTGGCCTCCACTGTACTGGCACGCATGTGGTGCATGGACATGCATGCAGACAATACAGTTATGCCCATAAAGTAATGATAGACACATCTTTAAGCCAAGTGGTGGTGGCGCACGCCTTTAATCCCAGCACTCAGGAGGCAGAGGCAGGTGGATCTCTGTGAGTTCGAGGCCAGCCTGGGCTACAGAGTGAGTTCCAGGACAGGCACCAAAACTACACAGAGAAACTCTGACTCAAAAAAACAAAAATCAACCAACCAAACAACCAAACCAAATAAAAACAGCAAAAGCACTCGCCCAGCCCTGAGGAGGCCCTGGGTTCCTTCACCAGCAGGACATGAACCAGCTGTGGGGACGCACACCAGCCATCTCGGTGCCCTGGAGGAGGATGCCGCAGGATCAGGAGTCCAAGGTCAACCTCAGCTACAATAGCGAGTTTGGGGCCAGCCTGGGCTACAAGCCATTCTACCTCAGAAAGAGAGAAGAGAGACCAAGGGAGAGAGAGGAAGCCAGACCTAGAATGTCCTGAAATCCAAACAGCTCAGTGAGCACAGGAATTAAAACCACTCCTCCTCACTTGTGCCCACCACAGCCCGGATCACATGACCTCACCCTCCACGTCTGCCTGTCGTCAGGCCCTCAATTAAATCTATCCCGTCTTTCTTTTTTGAGACAGGGTTTCTGGGTAGCCCAGGCTGGCCTGGAGCTCGCTCTGTAGCCCAGGCTGGCCTCGAACTCACAGAGATCCGCCTGCCTCGGCCTCCCGAGTGCTGGGGTTAAAGGTGTGCACCGCTGCTGCCCGGCAAAATCCTTTTCTTTTTGTTCTTATTTATGTGTATGTGTGTGTGCTATGAGTGTGCAGTACCTGCAGGAGCCAGGAGCGGCGCCCCTGCCCTGTAGCTGGAGTTTCAGGAGCTGCGATCCACCACGAGGGTGCTGGCGGGGAAGCCCAGGTCTCCAGAAACCGACCCCGCCCGCCACGGCTGCAGCCCCGCCCCTTCCCCGCCCGCCACGGCTGCAGCCCCGCCCCGTCACGGCTGCAGCCCCGCCCCTTCCCCGCCCCGTCACGGCTGCAGCCCCGCCCCTTCCCCGCCCGTCACGGCTGCAGCCCCGCCCCTTCCCCGCCCCGCCCCGGCTGCAGCCCCGCCCCGCCCCTTCCCCGCCCCGGCTGCAGCCCCGCCCCTTCCCCGTCACGGCTGCAGCCCCGCCCCTTCCCCGTCACGGCTGCAGCCCCGCCCCTTCCCCTTCCCCGCTGCAGCCCCGCCCCTTCCCCGCCACGGCTGCAGCCCCGCCCCTTCCCCGCCCCCGCTGAAGCCCCGCCCCTTTGAAGAAGGCCCCCCGTTGTAAACAGAGCACTGCTCCTGTGGGCAGGGAGGAGGGCAAGGCATCACAGCTGGCGCTGGCTGCAGGTCAAGCTCAGGGTGACTTCGTGACTTCTGTGTGTACCCAGAATGCTCCTCTCCGGGGTAGGAACAGGACAGGACGCAGGGAGCCCACCCGCGCGGCTGTCTTGCTAAGTGACCTACCTAACACGCTTATTTCCATCTGCCCGTGGGCGTCTGAGCGGGAGCGATCTGTGAGAATCTCCCACGCCCCGAGCCCACAATGGGCGCTTTATTAAAATAAACTAACGACAGAATGCATTAATGCCTAACCTCCCAGGGCGACTTATTTCTGGGCAGAGAGAACTTCAACACGTGGAAGCTAGCCCACCCACTCTGCCGCCCACTGGAGTTCTCTTCGGAGGGTAGCGGGGGCAGCAAGAAACTAAATTAGGACCCAGGTGCCGACGCCTCCCGTCGTCCGGCCTTGCAGAAGTTCAGGGTCACCCAGCCACATATGAGCTAGTTCCAGGCTAGCCTGGGCCACGCAAGACCCTACCTCAAAACTCACGAAACACAACCGACAATAAACGTCCTGGGCTGGCGAGATGGTTCACTGGGTAAGGTAAGCGGGCCTGATCTGCGACACTGTGGCAGAGAAAACCCGCACAAGTCGTCCTCCGACCTGCACACTGACGGGGCACCGGCGCTCACACATCGCACGCACTCCCAGCAGTGATCAACACGACGGACAACCAAATGAACGAGGGACGAGGAGGAGGAGGCGAGAACGGAGAGCTGTGACACCTGGGAACGAAGGCCTGCAACTCCGGGAGCCCGAGCAGGAGGACTGCTGCGAGATTTTGACAAGCCAGGGAGACAAAATGTGACTCTGCGTCAGAGAGAAAACCAACACCGGCCTTCTTGAATCCCAGCCCTCGCGAGTTCGAGGCCAGCCGGGGCTGCAGCGTCTCAGAAACAACAAAAAGCAGATGGACCCTCACTGAATCTGACCCGACGCTGCTTAGATTTGAGTCTCAGGGAAACCTACTTCTCCCCAGGACGGAATTTCTGCTCCCAACACTCAGTTCTCCCTGCTCTAATCCGGAAGCAACAGGTGACCCTGGAGCGCCCCATTGGCGCTTTCAGACACGTGACACGGCCAATCAGGAGCAAGAGAGGAGCGGGCAGCCGCGGCGGCCGCTGCCATGGCAACCGTGAGCGACAGTGGCTGTGTGAATCCCTAAATGCGGGGATTCCTCGTTATGTAAACTGTAGGGAAAACGGGGGTGAATTCGGGACTCTTGGCACAGACCAGCCATCTACTACAGAAGGCGGAGGCGAGGCCAGCCTGGACACCCGGAGCCGGCGGTCAGGGCGGGGCCAGAACCCCAGGGAGGGCTGGGGGCGTGGTCAGGGCGGGGCCAGAACCCCAGGGAGGGCTGGGGGCGTGGTCAGGGCGGGGCCAGAACCCCAGGGAGGGCTGGGGGCGTGGTCAGGGTGGAGCCCCGCCTGGAACCCCAGGGAGGGCTGGGGGCGTGGTCAGGGCGGGGCCAGAACCCCAGGGAGGGCTGGGGGCGTGGTCAGGGCGGGGCCAGAACCCCAGGGAGGGGCTGGGGGCGTGGTCAGGGTGGAGCCCCGCCCGGAACCCCAGTGAGGACTGGGGGCGTGGTCAGGGCGGGACCAGAACCCCAGGGAGGGCTGGGGGCGTGGTCAGGTGGAGCCCCGCCCAGAACCCCAGGGAGGGCTGGGGGCGTGGTCAGGGCGGAGCCCCGCCCAGAACCCCAGGGAGGGCTGGGGCGTGGTCAGGGCGGGGCCAGAACCCCAGGGAGGGCTGGGGGCGTGGTCAGGGTGGGGCCCCGCCTGGAACCCCAGGGAGGGCTGGGGGCGTGGTCAGGGTGGAGCCCCGCCCAGAATCCCAGGGAGGGGCTGGGGGCGTGGTCAGGGCGGAGCCCCGCCTAGAACCCCAGGGAGGGCTGGGGGCGTGGTCAGGGCGGAGCCCCGCCTAGAATCCCAGGGAGGGCTGGGGGCGTGGTCAGGGTGGAGCCCCGCCCAGAATCCCCAGGGAGGGCTGGGGGCGTGGTCAGGGAGGGGCCCCGCCCGGAACCCCCAGTGTGGGCGGGGTTAGGCCCCTAACTGACGGCTAAGGGTCCCGTCCCGTCAGCCTCGTGGACACAGGTCCACCTTGGGCAGCTTGGACTAGGCCAGATGGGTTTTCTAGCAGGATGGCCCCTGGCGTGGTGTGGGGACACTGGCCAAACTGGTCCGACCTGGCGCTGTCCAGCTGGACCGACACACCCACTAGCCAGGCCTGGGCGCTGGCGCACTGGATGCACAGCGCGGTTGGGGGTCAGCCGGGGGTCTGTGTGCTGAGACCCGGCCTCAGTGAGTCCGCTGGGCCGGGGATGGCTCCTTCCAGCCTGGGCTCCCCGGCCCGGGCCGGGTTCCTCCTCCTGGGCCCTCCCGCGCAGAGCTGTTTCCACCCGAGGGCCCAGACAACGCTGGACTCCGGGGCGAGCCTGGGCTCCGGTGAAGCGGTCCACGGAGCGCACGCTCTGGAGCCGGGCGTGCAGACTGCACACACGCGCACGCACGGAGGGGCACTCCGGGGTCTGGCTGTGATCACGGCTCTTCCAGACCCAGGTTCGACTCCCGGCACCCACATGGACGCACAACCACGTGTAAGGGATCCAACTTCCCTTCTGGCCTCCACAGTCACCAACTGCACGTTGTTAGCACGCAGACGCGCCCCTGGCGGCCCAGCTCCAAGTCCTCAAGAGGAAACTCCTCCCTGTATTCCCACCGTGTGCATCTCCCTCTCTCCCTCCCTCCCTGCCCACTGCCCTCTGTGTCTGCAAGGTGTGTGTGTCTCTCTCTTTAAATTTTATTTATTTACTTATTTATTTATTTACTTGTTTTTTGGTTTTTGAGACAGGGTTTCTCTGTGTAGCTTTGCGCCTTTCCTGGATCTCGCTCTGTAGCCCAGGCTGGCCTCGAACTCACAGAGATCCGCCTGCCTCTGCCTCCCGAGTGCTGGGATTACAGGCGTGCGCCACCACCGCCTGGCAATAAATAAATCTTTAAAGAGAAAAGAGCCGGGCGGTGGTGGCGCACGCCTGTAATCCCAGCACTCGGGAGGCAGAGGCAGGCGGATCTCTGTGAGTTCGAGGCCAGCCTGGGCTACAGAGCGAGATCCAGGAAAGGCGCAAAGCTACACAGAGAAACCCTGTCTCGAAAAAACAAAATAAATAAATAAAAAAAGAAAAAGAAAAGAAATAAGCCAGACAGGGATGGACACAGCTACAGAGCGAGAGAGATCCAGGACAGGCTCCAAAATTACACAGAGAAACCCTGTTTCTTTATTTTGAAACAAAAATAAACAAAAAGAACCTATCTGAAGACAATGGATTTTTTCCTACCCACCTTACACCCCAAAGCCAGGGAGATGTTTCCCCGGTGACCCCAGCTGCTCCCCGCTTGTCTCCTCGTGCGGTGCGGGGGTTTCCACACACAGCGTCCACAGACCCCGGGGCACGGGGTATCACTGGGAGGTCACTGTGCCCTGGAGGAGATCCTGGGTTGTATCTGGGGTCGGGTGTGACACTGGGGAATCGCCTGGCCTAGGGTGAAGGACCAGGGCTCCTCCGACTCAGCGCCCTTCCGCCCAGGAATGACCTGAATGGTGTCTGCAGTGCCCACGGAGACCTTGGCCACCCAGTTCCCTCAAAGCTCAAACCAATGCGTCAAGAGCGTCGCTTCTGCACAAGTGACAGACTGGGGACTGTGGGAACAGACCTGCACACAGATGGCTGCCTGGCCCGGGGTGGGGGTGGCTCAGAGGTTAGAGCACTGGCCGCACAGGACTCAACTGTAACTCCAGCTCCTGGGCGATCTGATGCCTCCTTCTGGCCTCTGCAGGTACCGCACGCATGCAGGTAGTGCACAGACAGACATATGTGTGGAAAGCACTCACGCGTGTAAAATCAAACTAAGTCTACAAAACTGCAAATGGCCGAGGTAAGTTGATTCTTTGGTATGGGAGATTTAAAAACTGTCAGTTTTGCCGGGTGGTGGTGGCGCACGCCTGTGATCCCAGCACTCAGGAGGCAGAGGCAGGCGGATCTCTGTGAGTTCGAGGCCAGCCTGGGCTACACAGAGATACTGTCTGGAAAAACCACACACACACACACCACACACCACACACGGTACACACCACACACGGTACACACCACACACAGTCCACACCACACACAGTCCACACCACACACAGTCCACACCACACACAGTCCACACCACACAGTCCACACCACACACCACACACAGTCCACACCACACACAGTCCACACCACACACAGTCCACACCACACACCACACACAGTCCACACCACACACCACACACAGTCCACACCACACACCACACACAGTCCACACCACACACAGTCCACACCACACACCACACACAGTCCACACCACACACAGTCCACACCACACAGTCCACACCACACACAGTTCACACCACACACAGTTCACACCACACACCTCATACCACACACCTCACACCACACACCACACACAGTCCACACCACACACAGTCCACACCACACACCACACACAGTCCACACCACACACAGTCCACACCACACACCACACACGGTCCACACCACACACAGTCCACGTGGTGCTGGGGTTGGAAGCAAGGTTACTTCATACCTGCTAGGCGAGTGCTCTTCCACTGAGCATTGGTCCTTTTGGCAATTAGAAAAGTCAGCGTCCTTCCTGAGGTGTTGAGGACGGCGCCCCAGGTCATGGAGGTGAGAGGGCAGCTCTCGGGGGTCACGTGGTCCTGGGAACCTAGCTCAGGAGCGCCCTGAGCCACCAAGACGGACGTCTTTTGTTGTTGTTGTTTTTCCAGAACAGGTGTTTCCTCTGTGTAGCCTTGGCTGTCCTGGAACTCACTCTGTAGCCCAGGCTGGCCTCGAACTCTCAGAGATCCTCCTGCCTCTGCCTCCCAGTGCCGGGATGAGAGTGGTCACCATCACACACGCTCAGAGCCTGGAACCCGGCACACGATACACCATCACACTAAACCACAGGTGTTTCTACTGAAAGCTATGGCTGAAACCAGACATGTGTCACAGGTCTTCAATCCCAGCACGCGGGGGTCAGAGGCAGGTGGATGTCTGCGGGTTCGAGGACAGCCTGGTCCAGAGTGCGTTCCGGGACAGCCAGGGCTGCATAGTGGGGTGCTGTCTGAAGAAAATTCTCACTGAAATGCAGAAAGTCAGAGTCCGGGGCAAGAGGACCCCTGGGGTCCTGGGGTCACGGAGGGCCTGGCAAGCGGGGCAAGCCCACAGCGGCTGGCGCGGACCAGGCCCGGCCGGCTGACCGCGCCACCCCGCGGCGCGTGTTGGGAGTGCAGGCAGCGGTGGTGGGCAGGGTGTTATGTGCAGCTCTGGCCACACGGGGGCGACAGAAGACTTGCTCTGTCCACCAGGCTGGCGGCGGGGTGGGGGAACTTTTTAACACAGAATTCCTCAATAGATACAATTTAAAACGTCAGGCACGGGAGCCGTGGGGAGGTCAGGAACGAACAGGTGGAGTCACTGTCTCCCTCCACCGTGGGTCACCGCGTGCGTCCTGGGGCAGCCTCAGTGGGTTTATGGCATGCGACATTTGGGAACTACACCAAGGACAGTTTTACTAGATTCGAATTACAAATACATGCATATACGAAAAGATAAATTAAAATAGGCGGTGGTGGAGCACACCTTTGATCCCAGCACTCGGGAGGCAGAGGCAGGCGGATCTCTGTGAGTTCGAGGCCAGCCTGGGCTACAGAGTGAGTTCCAGGACACCCAGGGCTGCACAGAGAAACCCTGTCTCAAGAGAAAGGAAAGGGAGAAGGGAAGCAATCAGGAAAAAAGAAGTACTTGCTGCTGGCGCAGGGGTTAGTGGGTAGATTCAAATAGTCTCATCCCCCACACCCCCGTTTCCTGAGACCGGGTCTCATGAAGCCCAATCCTACCTTCCACCCGTTCCGTAGGGAGGCTGGACTGGAACTCCTGATCCTCCAACCCCCGAGTGTCGACGCGGAGGCTGGCTGGAGCCTGTGACTGTCCAGGGTGGCTTCCCGGCTTTATTATAACTTAGCCAGTGTGTGCAAGTCCATGTGGGGTCCTGCTCCCTGTAGTCGGGATGATCCCATGCAGTGTGTCCTTGTCTCTGTTTAGGTGACATGTCCTCAGTCCCTGGGGCCATGTCTGAAGCTGTTACTTTGCTGTGTGTGTGTGGGGGGGGGTACCATGAGACCTGCAGTACGCAGAGACAAGTCTGGAGAAGTTGTTTCCTCTACCGTGGGGGTCCTCAGACTTGGTATCAAGCGCCCTCACCCACCGAGCCTGTCTGTCTGTCTGTCTGATAGGGTGTCAATATGTCACCCTGATTAGCCTGGAATGCACAAAGAGCCACTTGCTTCCCGAATGCTGGGGCTAAGGTTTATTTATTTGTTTGATGTGTGTGTTCTTTTGCTTACATGCATGCCCGGTGCCCACTGAGATCAGAAGAGGATGTCAGAACCCCTGGAATTGGAGTTACAGACGGCGCTGGGGGATTGAACCCTGGTCCTCTGGCAAGAGCAGCCGGTGCTCTAACCCCTGGGCCATCTCCCCAGGCCCGCTCATTGATTCTGGATGAGCTGTGTGTGCAGCAGGCACAGTGCCCACACCTGGATGTTAAAGAAACTGGAAGTAGCACAAGGTGTGCAGGCCTGTGACCCCAGCACTCGGGAGGCTAGGGACCTCAGGGGATCCCGTCCCAGAGTCAAAAGAAGGGCGAAGAGACGGCTGGGTGGGAAAAGATCCTGCATTTGAACCCACGACACAGGGCCTGGTAGTGTGGTGTAATCAGCGTCCTACAGAAGATAACAGGAGGAGCCAGAACTCCTGAGGAAGAGCCAAGAAGATGGACGGCGAAGACGGCAGCCGAGCTGCGACCTCCGCACGCACGCACGCAGGCAGGCACGCGGTGGCTTTCACGCACTCACACACAAAGGTTTTGTTGCAAAGTGAAAAGAGAGCAGGCAGGCACGGCGGCGCAGCCTTTAGCCTCAAGCAGAGGCAGGCGGGTCTATGTGAGTTCGAGGCCAGCTTGGACCACAGAGTGAGATCCAGGATAGCCTGGGCTACACAGAGAAACCCTGCCTCAGAAAGTTAAAAATAAATGAATAACCAGTGAAAAGAGCCAGCAGGATGGCTCAGTGGTGCACGCACGAGCTTGCTGGATTCCTGAGAGCGGGCTCCTGCCTGTGGTCCTCTGACCTCCACGGGCATGCACACAAAGTAACTGAAGAAGAGACATGGGCCAGAGAGACGCCTGGTGGCCGAGAACACTCATGCTCTTGCAGAGGACCCGAGTTCGAGTCTCAGCACCTGCGTTAAGTGGCTCACAACTGTCTGTTATTCCGGCTCCAGGAGATCCCCCTCTGGCCTTTGCCAGCACTGCACATAGAAACACATTTTGTTTGTTTTGTTTTGCTTTTGTTTGTTTGTTTTTCGAGACAGGGTTTCTCTGTAGCTTTTGGAGCCTGTCCCAGATCTCGCTCTGCAGACCAGGCTGGCCTCGAACTCACAGAGACCCGCCTGCCTCTGCCTCCCGAGTGCTGGGATTAAAGGTGTGCGCCACCACCGCCCGGCGCATGACATACTCTTAACCTTGATCCATCTCTCCAACTGTTCAAAATGAATCTTTTAAACCAAGAAGTCAGGGGTGGTGGCATGCACGCCTGTAATCCCAGCACTCAGGAGGCAGAGGCAGGCGGATCTCTGTGAGTTCGAGGCCAGCCTGGGCTACAGAGTGAGATCCAGGACAGCCAGGTCATAGTCAGTTTGAACTAGAGTCACATGGTGAGAACCTAATTTAAAAAAAAAAGAAAAAAGAAAAAAGAAAAAAAGAAAGAAAGAGGGGCTGGACAGACGGCTCACAGGTTAGCGCACCGGCTGCCCCTGTGGAGGACCCACCCAGGTCTCACAACCCCCTGTGACTCCAGTTCTGGTCTCTGCAGGCACTGCACACACATGGTGTCCAGGCATGCAGGTTAATACACATATAAAATAATAAAGTAATTCTTTAAAAAGGAAGTCAAGGAATACAACAGGTTAAGGTGTCAGTGAGGTGGCTCAGCAGTTAATTGCATTTGTTGCCTCGGGCTGACCTCTGACCCCCACTATCCCCGACCCCCACCCCCACCCCGGGAGTGCTGAGGCACGTCCACCAATATCCACTCAGCCACACACCCATGAGTCTAAAATCAAAATACGTCAAACTGTAAACTTCAGTGAAAAGAAGGTGGGCTTAGTGCTGGAGCCCCCCAACACCCAAACTCCTTACGGTGGGGTGCCACAGGTGCCGTTTGGAACTCTCTCTAGGCGCTGCCCTGGCCACCCCCGTGCCCTGTCCTGTTTCTAAGTCCTTGGCCTCTTGTGGGTCACTTTACCTTTGTTTCCAAACTGTGGCGGTTCTGCGATGCTGTCACGGGCACACCCTCCCGGACCCCGCTTTGTGGTTTATCGAGGCTGCTCGTCCTGTGCCCGGGTGACCCTGCGGCCATGGCCACACTCCCCTGTTGACCTGCCATCGCCTCCGAGACCTTTGGCGTGTCAGGGCTGTGAGACAAAGGGCCTCAGTGGAGGCACTGGCCCGGGGAGCCGGGCTGATTCCGTTATCTTGAAGGCCGAGGTCTGAGTGTCCTCGGCTGCAGCCCCATCCCTGTGGCTCCTGTATCCATCTGGCTCTCACTGTTGGCTCCTAAGCCTCCGAGTGCTGGGATGACAGGGCCCCATGCATGCTGGGCAAGCGCTCTACCCAGCCACAGCCCCAACCCATGCGTCTCTTCCTGTTAGTTCCTTTTGTGAGACAAGTTCTCAGGAGCCCAGGCTGACCTGGAACCCGGCAGCCTCCAGCCTCAGCCTCCTGACTGGTCCCAGGTGGGTGACACAGCAGGCCCCATCTCTCCTGGACACCTGCCACAGCATCTGGGGCCCTAAGCCAGGATCATCTCCAGGTTCTTTTTTAATTTTTGAGACAGGGTTTCTCCAGATCTTGCTCTGTAGACCAGGCTGGCCTGGAACTAGAGATCTGCCTGCCTCTGCCTCCTCAGGACTGGGGTTAAAGGCATGTATTGTCATGCCCACCCGGGGGAACTCCAGGATCTTCATTGAGTCTGGAGAGCGCCCTTAGGACAGAGTCCTAGCAGGAAGTTCTTGCGATTTATCTTTGTGTGTGTGGTGAGGTAAGCATAGCCACCATTCAGACACCTCAGGCCCCAGCTCCCAGGGTAGGATGCAGGCCTTAGGAGTGGCCCCTTTCTTATGAGGGGGGATGCCACATACAGCATCCCACCTCTTCCTTCTCTGAGTGTGGGTCACCTCCTCCAAGAAGCCCCCCACAGGCCTTGCTTTCCCGGGCCCCGCCTCCTGCTGTGTTAGTTCCCAGGAGTTGGAACGCGGCCAGGAAGGAGATGGAAGTTGGTACACTCTGGGTCCCAAAGCCGGAAACAGTTGTGGGGAGGCCGGTCTGGCCGGACCGGGACTCACTGGACTTGTGAGCTGCCTTCAGGCCGTGCCGTGTGCTCCAGGTCCCCAGCTTTGAGCTGTGGGCCCTGCTGGGGAGGGCCTTGGTGAGTCTTTGAGTCTTTTCTGCTCCTGTGAGTGACCCCTGGCCACACTCCTGTGACCCCAATGAAACCCACTGGCTCACCAAGCTGCACTTTGGTGGCGTCCTCACTGGCCAGGCGCTTTGTATCCAGGGTGAGTTGAAGTGTGCCGTGTCCCCCACCTACAGGACACCCCACACCCTTCCCTACAGCCCCTCCCCGGCATTGCCGGATGTCAGACAGCAAGACACCCACCCCACAAGTCAGAGCCCAGGTTCTTCGTACATAAATGTGTGGCGTCCACTGACCAGCAACCATCCAACTCTCTGGGCACTCCCTCATCCTCATCCTGTCTCGGTGGGTGAGGGTAGTTCTTGGGGTGAGAGGGGCTGACTCACAATATCTGCAGACCTCAGGGGTGGATGGTGGGTCCCCAACACGCTCACCAGGCAGACAGCCCCAGGGCAGCTGCCTTCCCATACAATAAAGGACTGTTATTATGGTGGGAGACCACAGCATCAGGCCTGCACCGGGGCTGCTTGTATCTCAATACCCAGTCTTTTGTTGTTTCTCCGAGACAGGGTTTCTCTGTGCAGCCCTGGCTGTCCTGGAACTCACAGAGATCTGCCTGCCTCTGCCTCCCGAGTGCTGGGATTAATCAGGCCTCCGCCACCACTGCCCGGCCAACCCCATCTCTTTATTCCAGACTGTCAGGAGGAGGAGGGGCCTGGACCTCACGGCCGGAGCCAAGCTCCATGGGGACGCCTATCCTCAGGGTCTCCATCCTCCCACACCACGTGGACGCCAGCGCTGACATATAGGAAAACAACTTTATTAAGAAGGCTGTCAAGTCCAAAAATAAAACTCTTGATACAATTTTTTAAACCCTTAAATCAGTTCAGCAAATATATAATCAGTGATTTAGCTGTCAAAGATTAAAGGTCCGTTGCTTTATTTAAAATAAAATATATTTTAGTTCTTAAAATTTATTCCGTAAAGTACATATATCTAATATAAATTCCCTACATATACACAGGAAGTATGAAGTAAAAATAACAATAAAAAAAACTTTAAAAAACCTTTTTAAAAAACAACAGAAAAACTGCAACACTGAGTCTTAATTTAAAAAAAAAACAAAAACAAAGAAACCACAGTAAAACCGAAGTTATAAATCTGCTGATGGGACGCCCCTTGACACCCTCCCCTTCCCGCCTCTGGCCACCCGTGGCTGATGTACAAAATGGTATATTTGCCCCAAAAAAAGGGAGTGTGTATGTGTGTGGGGGAGAAAGCCACCTGCCTTTTTCTGGAAGTTTCTACAAGAATCCACACTGTTAAATCCAGTGAGAGTTGTAAATATCGTGTTATTTTTTTTGTTTGTTCTAAGATCACCCCGGAAACGGGGAAAGGGTGTCTTAATAAAAAGTGCAAACAGAGAATTCTCCGGCTTTATTATCACCGGCTCACCCAATACTGTCACTTGCGGAGAGCGGAGGCGCCGCCGCTGGGCCGCAGGCTGCCGGCCTCGACACCTGCTGCAGGAGTTAAAGCTGTTTGCGACACGCGTGGGCCCCTCTCCCCCTCGCTGCCCCGGGCCCTGCGGGAAGCGGGGCCGCCCCGTGGAGCAGGGGCGCACTAGGAAAAGATATGAATGGCTTGGGTGGCCGGCGTGCGGCAGGCGGGGCACTGGGGCTCGCTCTTCCCGCAGATGCGGACGGCGCAGTCCATGCAGAAGAGGTTGTGGCCGCAGGGGACCAGGGCGGCCATGGCCTCGCCTTCGGCGCACACCACGCACTCGCGGGCCAAGGCGGCGGCGGGGGGCCCGGGGGCCGCGGCGGAGGCCGCGGAGTTGGCGGCCGCGGCGGCGGCCGGCTTGTGGCTGCCCTCGGCGGCGGCGGCGGCGGCGGCGGCGGCGTCCGGGCTGGCGGCGGCCTGCGCGGGGCCGGGCAGCGCGGGGCCGCCGGGGAAGGCGGCGCCGCTGGAGAAGGGCGGCAGCGCGCTCGGCGGGGGGCGCCAGGGCGCGGCACCCACGGGGTCGGGGACGGCGCGGCGCGCCAGCGGCAGCTCCAGGCCGAGCGCCCCGGGCTCGGGCAGCGTGGGCGAGTGGCGCGGGGTGGCGGCGGCGCCGGCGCTGCTGCGCCGCGGCCCGGGCTGCGCGGGCGCCCCGTTCACCGCGGCGCTGGCGGCCGGGCAGCCGCCGAAGGCCGGCAGGGGCGCGGCGCGCTCGAACGGCGCCCAGATGGTGGCCGTGGCGGGCACGGTCAGGTCCAGCGCCAGGAAGTCGAAGCCGAAGTCGCAGTCCTCGGAGGCGGCCGTCCCCGCGGGGGCCCCGGGCCCGTCCCCGCCGAAGGTGAAGCCCCCGTTGCCCGCGCCGCCGTAGGGGCTGCCGGGGCTCGGGTCGGGCAGGGGCGGCCCCCCGCGGCTGCCCACGTAGAAGGGCTCGGGGGTGCCCGCGGCGCCCAGGGCGCTGTCCCCGCGCAGGCCGCTGGCGGCGGCGGGGGGCCTGCGCCCCGGGTGGGGGGCCTTGGCCCAGAGGCTGGCCGCGGCCCCCAGCAGGTCCAGGCACACGTCGGTGCCGTTGGCGTGGAAGTCACTGTCGGGCCCCGCGTCCGTGAAGGCCCCGGTGCGCAGCGTGATGTGCGCCTCGATCTCCTCCCGCGCGCGGTCCACGTTCTCGGGCATCCCGGTCACTGCGAACACCGGCTCCTTGTCGCGGCCGGGGGTCACGATGTACGTGTGCGTCCTTTGCTGGATGCGTTTGATGGTGGCGCCCTTGGGCCCCACCACCAGCCCCACCACGCGGTAGGGCACGCGCACCTGGATGGTGGTCTGGCCGGGCAGGTTAGGGGGGCCCGGGGTGGCCCCCGACAGCCCGCCCGCCTTGCTGCGCGTGGCGCGGATGAGCGAGAAGTGCTCGGCGGCCGACAGGATCTCGCGCTTGGCCATCTCCACGTCCTCCTTGCGGCCCGTCACGATGAAGACCGGCTCCTCGCCGCGCACCGGCGTCTTGATGTAGGTGTTGGTCTTGGCGCGCAGAGCCTTGATCTTGCACCCTGGGGAGAGGGGAGACACGTGACCCAGGACACCCAGGTTTATACCCTCCCTCCACCTGTCCCCAGGCACCACGTGGACCCCCCACCCCAGCCTCATTTCCACCCCTGCGCGCCAAGAGGAGCGGGTTGGACGAGAGGGGGGCTTGCTGCCCCGCCTGAGAACGGGGCGGTGGAGAGAACCAACTCCCACCCCCTGGCCTCTGACCGCCACAGTCTCGAATCCGCGCCCGCTCCAGGAATGAATGGATGCCTAAAATCTTAAAGCCAAGGGCACCTGGTGCAGCCTCCTCAGGAGTCACACCCCCAGCTGTGGCTGGGCTCTCCCCCCGCAGCCCTAGCGGAATGCAACGACAGGTAACAGGGCTCGGAAGGAATGTCAGGGGCCTGCCGCCACCCCGATCGTCCAGCACCTGGGATGCTGAGGCACGAGGGCTGCGCGAGTTCGAGGCCAGCCTGAGCTCACGTGAGAGCCCCGGCAGTGCGTGGGGCGGGAGCTGAGGCGCAGAGGACGGGGGCGCCCGCCACCCTCCTCCCTCCCCTGCCAGGCCGGCAGGCTTGCAGGCCAGGACTCTGGGGCACTCCTTTGTGGGTTTAGACGTCTGCCCCATTCCGACCCCAGCTCGCCAGCCCTGGGGGCTCTCTCCTGGCGCGGGGAGCGCCCGGGACGCCGTGGGCACTGCCCAGGGCGCAGGGGTTGGAAAAGGGCCTCCGTGATGCTCCTGACCCCAGGGGAGCAGTGGGACCAGCAGCCCTGATGCCGAGCAGGCCCGGGGCCTGTGCGCCATGCCCACAGAACCGGGGTCGCAGGGACTCGGCGGGGCCCCAACTATGGCAGTCACACCCCTCACAACCCAAGCGTGGCCCCTTTCCGGCCATCTCCTGGGCCGGGGCTGAGGGCCTGCCCCCGACTTGGCTGTGTCTTCTGCCATGGGACCCCAACGGGAAGCCGGTACCCAAAGTCCGACCCTCGAGGGTCCCCAGGCCGCCCCTCATCTGGCTGCCCTGGCTTCTTCTACCGGGGCACAGGACAACCGCCTGGCTGTGGGAGCCGGCGGCAGCTGGGGACAGGCGTGTGCACCCAGAGGGGAGGCAGGAAGTGAGGAAAGGACCCCACACCACTCCAGCCAGCAGCCGCCCCTTGGCTGTGCCCACACGCCTGGGCCCAGATGGCAGCCGTGGGTATGGCCCCAAGGACCGAGAGGACACAAGGAGCAGGGCACACTGGCACACACCAGTCACCTCACTGCCCCAGATGGAGGCCAGCCTGGGCTACAGACAAAAAAAAACCACAGCTGGGGCTGCAGATCAGTGATGAACACCGGCCTGGGGGCGTGGTCAGGGCGGAGCCCCGCCCAGAACCCCCAGTGAGGGCTGGGGGCGTGGTCAGGGTGGAGCCCCGCCCAGAATCCCCAGGGAGGGCTGGGGGCGTGGTCAGGGCGGAGCCCCGCCTAGAATCCCCAGTGCGGGCTGGGGGCGTGGTCAGGGTGGAGCCCCGCCCAGAATCCCCAGGGAGGGCCGGGGGCGTGGTCAGGGCGGAGCCCCGCCCAGAATCCCCAGTGAGGGCTGGGGGCGTGGTCAGGGTGGAGCCCCGCCCAGAATCCCCAGTGAGGGCTGGGGGCGTGGTCGGGGTGGAGCCCCGCCCAGAATCCCATGATGGACTGGGGGCGTGGTCGGGGTGGAGCCCCGCCCAGAATCCCATGATGGACTGGGGGCGTGGCCCCAAACACCCGCCAACCCATTCTACACCTGCAAAGACTGAGGCTCATGGGCAGCATGACGCCGGGTGACAAGCTGGCCTGGCTTCCCTGCGCTCTGGTCAGGTGTGCCCAGGCGGGAGGGTGTACACGCCCCGGGACGGTCAAGGGGCGCACCATCTGCCAACTTGACTGGAAGCTGGGCGCACCGGAAGAGGGGCTGTCCCCCGCCGTCCGTCAGACTGGCGGGCCGCGGCTCCTCGGCCTCTGCTCCAGCGCCTGCCCGCCCTGCCCACTCCTGAGTGATGGGCTCTAGCTGCAAGGTTAAACTAAACCTCCTCCTCTCCGCTGCTTTCGGCCAGCGCTTCATCACAGCCACGGAAAGCCAGCCGGCTGGGGGCCAGGCTGACATCACGTCTCCGCACCCGGGGCCTGCCCTGTGCGTCCAGCCCCTTCCACAGAACATACGCGTGCATCCCACTGAACAGGTCTGCTTAGTGTGCGTGCACGTGGGGGGTGGTACCCCAGCAGGAAGTGAACTCAGGCCAGCCTTGCTGTTGGCCACCAATGACATCCCAAAATCTGGGTGCCCCCGCAGGTGGGGACTGAGCCCGGCACCCCTGGATTTGAATCTCCACCAAAGTGCCCAAGCTGTACACTTACACCAGCCGTGGTGGGACCCACCTCCAGGAAGGGGCGGCAGCCGGGTCTGGGACAAAAGACCACAGGCCTCGACTTCTACACCTGTCCACAGACTGAGCGGATCTGGTGAACTGGGCCCTGTACAGTCAGCGGGGCGGGCATCGGGAGGGAGGCTGGAAAGCCAGCCAGGGTGGCAGAGGCTACCCACACCAAGAGACCGCTGGCTCTCCTGGCCATGAGCCCCAGGCCCAGCACGGTCCATTCACTCCCAGCAGGCGTGGAACAGGTAACGGACAAAGAGTCTGGAGACTCTGCCCCCACCCACCCACCTGGGCCTGGGGACGGCGGCCCTGGGGTGCCCCCGCCCGCTGGAGGATGAGGAGGACGGCGACCTTGCAGTTCCAACCACCACCACCCTCCACGGCTTACACGGAGGGAGGGTCTGGGGGGCCTGACTGAGCCCGCCCTGAAGTTCTCACAAGGCGGACCCCTCCTGGCAGGGAGGGGTGCTAGGGGCAGGCACCTGTGGGTGGGGAAGGCCGGGGAAAGTTGGGGACCACCGCTACCCAGCCTCGTGGGTGTGTGAAGGGCCAGGCACTGCCCACCACCCTCTTGCCCGCCCAGCAGCTCAAGGGCCAATGAGCAGCGGCTGGCCTGATGTCACCGTGCGAATCTCAGCCTGGCTTTCGAACAAAGAGAACAATGAGGAGGGCACCAGGGACACTCCCCAGCTCCACGGGGCTGCGGCAGGGACCCCCATGCCCTGCGGAGCTCGGATCCCCACACCCTAGGCCTGCCCGGGGTCGGCATGTCAAGATGGGCTGGGGGGGGGTGCACCCCACTGGAGAGCAGCAGCCAGGAGGGTCCGCCTGTGAACCCCAGAGTCTCCAGCTCGGGCCGGCCCAGGGCCAGAGTCCTTTTCCCAGACGACAGCACCCTGGTCTGGACCCCCGGGGAGCCGAGGGAGGCACCCTCCAGGCTACACTTCCCTCCCCACCCTCGGCCGTCCTCCCCGGGCTACCAAACCCGAGCTGGCCCCGCCCCGTGCCTGCGGCGGGGAAGGGAGCGCCCACCGCCGGCCCTGGCTGCCGCTTCCGAGGGGCCGTGTCCCAGGGTGTCCCCGGCCACCGGGTGCACATGGGCTGGGGTTGTCCCCAGGAGCGCAGACAAAGGCGGCGGCGGCGGCCACAGCCCGGGCTGTGCCCAACTTCTACAGCGGGCGGCAGGCAGCTTTGAACAAAGGCGCCAAGGAAGGACTCCACCGCGGCCCAGAACCCACGCGGGGCGTGTCCCGGGGTCTCCTGGTCGCTGCCACACAGGGTCAGCAGGAGCCAGCTCCGGCTCCTTCCCCCCAAACACACCCCCCTGACACCTACCACGAGTATAAGCGGCGCCCCTGCAAGCCCCCGACGGCAGCCACTCACCCTGGCGACCCACGATCTCCGCGACGTGCTCCGAGCTGGGCACCGGCACACACTCGGTCATGTTCACGCTCTTCTTGCGACTGCCGATCACGTTCAGCTGCTCAGCCAGCAGCGTCGAGGGGCCCAGGGCGGCCGGGTGTGGCGCGAAGCTGGCGAACACGTCTGGGGGAGACGGCCGGGGGCTCACGTCGGGGTCCAGGAGCGGCAGCCCGCCGGGGGCGACCGAGGAAGCCACGGCCATCGTGGGCGCCAGGGCCACCGAGTGCCCCACAGTCACTGAGGGCGCCACGGTCACCGAGGGTGTCAGGGCCATCGGAGGCGCCACGGTCACCGAGGGTGCCACCACGGCCATGCAGGGTGCACAGGTCACCGAGGGTCCAACGGCCATCGAGGGTGCACCGGTCACCGGCGGTGCCAGGGCGATCGGGGGTGCACCGGTCACCGGCGGTGCCAGGGCCATCGCGGGCGCACCGGTCACCGAGGGTCCCACGCCCATCGAGGGCGCACCAGTCGCCGGGGGCGCCGCGGCCGTGTCGAGCTCGTCGGGGGGCGCGGGCCCGTCCTCCCCGCGCCCCGCCGCCCCGTCCGCGCCGCGCGTCGCCGTCCCCTCCTCATCTCCGGGGCGCGCGCCCCCCAGCCCGAGCGCGGACAGCTGGTCCAGCGCCAGGCGCAGCGCAGCGGCCGCGTCGTCGGGCTCGGGTGGCGGCCGGGGCGCGGCATCCTCGGCTCCCGCGAGGACAGGGCGCGGGGGCCCGGGGTCGCCGGCGGTGGTCCCGGTCCCCGCGCCGCCCGCGTCGGGCTGCCCGCTGGAGCCCGGCATGGCTTTAGCGCTCGGGCCCGCGCCGCCGCCGCCGCCCGCGCCGCCCTCCGCGTCTGCGAGCTCGGCCGCCGGCCGCCGGCATCCAGCGGCGGGGCGGGGACGGCGGCGCGGGGATGCTGCGGGGACGCGGGGCTGCGGGGCGGTGGCGCTGTGGCGGGGCTGGCGGCGGCTCCTGGGCGGCCGAGGCGGCGGCGGCGGCGGCTGCGGCGGCGGCGGCGAGGGCGGCGGTGGCACGGGACGCTCGTGCCCTCCCTCCCTCCCTCCGCCCTCCCGCCGCCCCGCCCCGGCCCCGCCCCGCGACGTCACCGCGGCCAACAATGGGCACCGCCGCTGCGCACGCGCGGGCCGGGCCGGCGGTCACGTGGCCGCCCTCCCCCCCCCCCCAGCGCGCTCACACGTGCGGGAGGCGCCGCAGGTGGGTCGGCGGAGCGGGGCGCCCTGGGAGCCGGGTCTTTGCGTCCGGGGGGACCTGGGAGCGGGGTGGGCGTGTGCGCCGGAGGCCCTTCCCGTCACCCCTGGCTGCCCCGGCCGGCCCCGGCCTCCCGGTGCGCTCCGGGGACCCTGGGGACCCCTGTCGGGGATCACCTCGCCGTCGCACTGCTTCCCCTCGCCACCCTGGTCCGCGGGCTCTGATCCGCACGCAAAAGTGTGGCGTCCCCGCCCTTCGAAAGCGGAGAATGCCTCCCCGTGCGCCCGGGGCCCGCGCGGCCCTCTGGCCGTGCTCACCTCGCGGACACCGGGGGTTTCCTCACTCCATCTCATTCCAAAGGCGCAGCCGCGGTCCTTCCTCCGGGGCTGGCTTGCCCCAGCTTGTCTCTGCCCTCCAGAACCCGGGCACTCGTACCTTTGTGCATCTGGGGACCCTCTCGTTTCGGGGACCAGTGCTTCCCGGCCCCCTCTCACCCCCACAGTCAAGGAACCTTTCCCGAGTTCAGGGTGGCGCCGCCTCCCGCGCCTGTCTCCCAGCTCCTGCCTAGGGCATCTAATGACCCGGGGAACCCTTGTGATGACCCTGCATTTTGGCATCCCGCTAGCCAATCCCCTGGTGCGATACCTCTTGGCATGGCCCCCAGGTTGCCTCTGAGGTTCCTTTCCCCAAGTCCTATCCCCCTTAGGGGTGGAGGTGGAGGGGATTGTGTACCCCCAAACCTAGACATCATCCCCTGGATGGGCCTTTTGGGGTGCGTAGCTTCCCACCAGCCACTGCCCACAGTCATTGAGACTCACCCTCACCCGAGGTGCCTGGGCTCTGGAGGAAGGGAACCCTGTCCACAGGCTCTGTCCCTCTCCATGGCCACCCTGTCCCCAGCGCCGCTGTTGCGATGTCTCATGATGAACGGAAGGGGAACAAGATGGACCTGGGTCCCTGCCTGTGGCTGTTTGCAACTTCAGGCCAGTTGTGTGGGGTCTGTGGGCATAGGCCACCCCTGTTCCTCCGCTGCGTGCGTGTGTGCGTGCGTGCGTGCGTGTGTGTGTGTGTGTGTGTGTGTGTGTGTGTTCCATGGCTTTTGATCCCTTTTATAATCATCATGGACACAAGTACAGGTTGTGACCCCGAGGCCTGTCTTCATTCCTCCCGTGTGTTGGGTCCCCTGCCCAGAAGCCACCCTCACTAATTAAAAGGTCAAGAGCTGGCAGGGTCTTGTCATGCACACCTTTAAGTGCCAGGCCAGCCAGGGCTATGAGTGACAGCCTATCTAAAAACAATATTAAGAAGTTGAAGCCGGGCAGTGGTGGCGCACAACTTTAATTCCAGTATGTGGGAGGCAGAGGCAGGTGGGTCGCTGTGAGTTCGAGGCCAGCCTGGTCTACAGAGCAGGTTCCAAAATAGCCAGGGCTGCACAGAGAAACCTTGCCTTTGGGGTGTGTGTGTACTAATTTTTCCCTCACACCTGATGTCCAGCCCCTCCCTGGGCTCAGCTACAGGCCTTGCCCTTCACTGGGCAGAAACTTCGGCAGCTTTGGCAGGTGTTCAAAGCCAGAGGCTGTGCTGGGATGCACAGTGGAGCCATGCCTCTGCCCTGCCTGCCCTCAGGTCTTTGAATCTGGGGCCTGTGGGCTGATGGAGCATAGAAGAAAGTTCTGGGGAGGGGAGATAAAGCAGGGAACAGAAGGGGAGAGGCAGGGAGAGCCTCTGAAGAGTCAGGATTCCCAATTGTTCTGGGGATGCCTCAGTCCAGGAGACGGGGAAGGGGAGCTGAGGAGACCCAAATTCACATGACAGCAGTGTGCTGGTAATCCCAGAACCCCGGAGGATCCAGTCAGCAGCCCTAGCTTGAACCCTGAGCTCCGGCTGAGCCAGAGCCCAGGCCGTGAGGGGCTGGAGAGGCAGCTCACTGCGGACTGCTCTTGCAGAAGACTCAGTTTCCAGCACCCACGGAGCCCCTCACAACCGCCTGCAATTCCATTCCAGGGGATCCAGTGCTCTCGCCAGACCTCCGTCGGACCTCTGTGGGCTCCTATATTCACGTGGTGCAAAGACACATAAACTCGGGCATGTACGCATACAGTTGTTGTTTTTTCAATAATTGAACTTAATTTTACATGCATTGGTTGTGAGCTGCCATGTCGGTGCTGGGAATTGAACCTGGGTCCTCTGAAAGAGCAGCCAGTGCTCTTAACCCTTGAGCCACCTCTCCAGCCCCCACATACACTTTTTAAGTTTAAAAACCGAAAAGTGAACCAAGCCGGGTGGCGCACGCCTTTAATCCCAGCACTCGGGAGGCAGAGGCAGGAGGATCTCTGTGAGTTCGAGGCCAGCCTGGGCTATAGACCCAGACTGTGTCTACAAACATCACAACGAACCCAAGGCCTTAGCTCACCAGCCTTGCTCTTGCCTGGGACTCAGGGAGCCCTGGGTTCCAGTCACAGCACCACATAAATGGGCTGCACTGGTTCAAGCCTGTCTCATTCCAGCACTGGTGGAAAAGTCAGCTCTAGGGGCAGTGTGGGGGAGGGGGCATCCGTCCAGAGGAACCCTGAGAGTGGAACCCAGGGGTGCCGGCAGTGCGCTCGCTGGGTGGAGTACTTGGGGGGGTGACCTCCCCATGTCACAGGTGTGTCAAAGCCTGGTGTGGTGGGGGCCCAACCCTGAGAGTGATCTGCCGGAAGGTACCTGAGGAACACCAGAATGCCCTCTGACAGCCACCTGCATGCTTGTGTGCACTTGCAAGTGAACACACACACACACACACACACACACACACACACATGCACGCAAGCACACACGCGTGCACAAGGAAGAGAAAGCATGAACAACATACAAACTCGTAAAGTAATACAAAATAAACTGGACACTTCAGCAGGGGTGGTGTGTCTCAGCAATAGAGCACATCCCAGCATGCACCTGGCCCTAGGTTCATCCCCCATCATCAAATTAAGAACTAAATATGGGGGCTGGAGAGAGGGCTCAGCAGTTAGAGCACTGGCTGCTCTTCCGGAGGACCTGAGTTCAGTTCCCAGCACCCACGTGGTGGCTCACGACCATCTTAACTCCAGTGCCGGGGTTGTGCCGCTGTCTCTGGCTTCTGTGTGCACAGCACCCATGGTGCAGACTGGGAGGCACAACACCCACACACATGAAGATAAAAGCTTGGAAAGGCGCTCGCTTTCCAAGTACGACAACTTGCGATCGATTGTGGACGTGTCTTCTGACCTTCACCCCAGTGCCACAGATTAAAGGTGTGTGCAGAGGCAGTTTGCAGGACACTCTGGGAGACAAGGCGTCCTGGTCACCATGCTGACGCCAGCCTTGGCACACACGTCTCTGAGCATGGGAGGATTCTTGGCATGTCAGGCTTCACGTACCAATAATAAAGCTAAATGTGCAGGATCCTTTGGTTCTTTTGAAAATGACTGCAGAAATCAGTGTCGAGGGCCTCTCCCCGATGGGCAGCGGTGAACCCTTGACCAGCATGGTGCCCTGGATTCCACCCCAGCACCAAAATACTGAGCCACCTTCATGAAGTGGCAGACTACTCCATCACAAGAGGCAATCCTCCCCAGCTCTGAGCACCCCTCCCTGTCCCTGCTTTTCCAACCCCACCGTGAGCCTCTTGTTTCTTTCTTGAAGTGGTTTTTCTGTGTAACAGCCCTGGCTGACCTGTCACAGGCTCTGTACACCAGGCTGGCTTTGAACTCACAGCGATCTGCCTCCCTAGTGCTGAGAAAAGGTGTGCGCCACCGCGCCCAGCCCCACGGTGACCTTTCGACTGCCTCTGCCTGCCTGTGGCCTGTGCTGGAGCCTCGTCTCCCTGCTCATGGCCAGCTAATGCTCTGGCAGTGGATGGCCCTATCCTTTCTCATGGTGACCAATGGCAGAAACAGGACCTGGAGGAGCTGAGCAGTCTGTGGCAGCCACAGGACAGCAGGACACATGGTCATATGGGAGGGCCATGGGGTTGCTGGGGGACCTGGGGTCTGTGGGCTGGATGTTAGGTGTGGCAGGAGGCTTTCAGGGAAATTTGGGGCTTGTGGAGTAGGGAAGGGCTGTAGGGAGTCCTGCACATGGGTGCAGATGGAGGACCCATCCCCACCTCCTGGACCAGGCCCAGAACCCACTGCAGGGTGCTCTACCACAGGCTGTACTGCCCTTGGCCTGCTGTGACCACCAGTGACTTAGAGCCTGGACACGGGAGGCCTATGTGGGGCAGGCTGTGTGAAAGTCCTGCAGAAATCTCCAGGGAAGGCAGGACCAGGTCCCAGCTGATAGATGCAGGCCTGTCCAAGAAAAGTGTCTTACAGTAGAGGGGCTAGTGACAGAGAACAGGGAAAGGAGTCCCCTCATTGGTAGGGGACACCAGGGGTGATGGTGGCATCCCAGAGCTGTCCGACTATTCACAGCTAGTGTGCTATACAGGACAGAGCCTCATTCACTGGACACCTCCCCTGCCAAACCTTCATCATCCTGCCCATGGATGCTGGGGTCGCCAGTCCCTGTCCTGGAGGGAACTTACAAACCCTGGGTCCTCTGGGGTGGCCCAGGTCACTATGGCCAGCCCTAGAGAACCCACAGAAGAGTGGCATCTCTGTTGGGGGGGCTGCCCTGGTACGATCCAGTGAGAAGGTGGTCCTTTTGTGTGATGGCAGGCCAGAGGCGCCATGCAGCCTGGAGGAGACCCTGATGGGACTGAGGATGACCGGGCACACTCACTGGGCTCTGTAGAACCACTGACCCCCGCAAGCCTCCCTGAGGCCCAGAAGCAGGTGGGTCCCACAGGCTGGGTAGCAGGCACTGTGGGTTCGCCAGGCACCCTCAGAGCTGTGGCTCACACAGACTGAGAAGTCAGAGGCTGAGAAGTTCCTACCATCGGTTTATTGAAGGAAAGCAAGTTTCTGGCTGGCTGCTGGCCCTAGCTCGGAGAGGCTGGTGACCTTGAGACCCTGGTAGCAGTCCAGACCCTGGCCTGTGACGCTGAAAGACAGGAACGGCCAGGCGTGTTTCCAGAACCTTCCTCCAGTGGCCCAACAAAGCTTGTAGCAGGGCGTCTTCCTAGGTCAGGAGGCAGGAAGGTGACCATGGTAAAGGCTGCCTCCCAGCTGCGCCCCCAACCTTCAGTTTTCAATGTGGGGCTTCTTGCCAGGAGTGCAGGGCAAGTGAGTCTGAGGCCCACGAGGGGCTCCCTGCACTGAGGCCCGGGAGCTGGAGGAGGCCTGCCTCCTGCTGGCCTGGCCCCCACCTGGTCCAGGCAAGGCTGAGGGAAGTCTGCAAGGCCATCCGAGGCAGTCCGCGACCCAGACGTGGCAGAGCATCTGGGAAAGGCAGAGGGAAGCCATTAGCAGCCTGACTCGGGGATGGGAGCGACCCCGGCACCCTGGCCTGCAGCACCTATGCTAGACACGCTCAGGCTCAGGCTCGTCATCCTCCTCATCCTCGTCCTCATCGTCCTCAGCACAGGCCTTGTCCAGTGGCGCCTCCCCATCCCGGGCCAGCTCCTCCACGTGGGCTAGCATGTCGGCCATCAGCGCCTCCTCCAGGCGCTTGCGCACCTGCTGCACCAGCTCCTCCTGCTTCCTGGAAGGACACACTCTGACAGGGCACACGGGCTGGGGACCGGTCACCTCAGGGCCTCAAGGAACCCGGTGCTCAGTCCACAGGTACGCCACCACTCATGCCTTCTAGAAACTCCAACAGCTTCCCCATCAGCTTGAGCGACTGCTGGTCTAACATTTTCAACTTTTCAGGTCCAAGATACGTGAAAACCACAGATGACCCAGATGACAGCCAGCTGAGGGCCCACATCCACACAGAGCAAGCAGATCCTGGGCCCTGGGGCCACAACAGGCCCTGAATCTAGTTAGTCCCGGCAGGTCCTTGCTCTTGTCCTATCTGGCTAACACACTGGTGTGAGAACGGAAACCCAGGCCAGCCCCTCGGGGTCCAGGGCCTCCCGGTGAGGAGCCCTGCCTCAGGCGCTCAGCAGCCCTGTACACACAGGAGTGCAGGGCCACTCCGGGCCACTCTGGTGGCCCCACCCAGCCCCTCAGTTTCCCAATGCTCCCAGGCCTGTGGTAGGTAGTCATGGTTACTGAGCCAAGACTGACCCTCACGTCTGTGTTACCCCCACCCCACCCCTGACCGCAGCCATTCTAGAAGCCATACTAAGAAGCCAGGTAGTTGCCAGCCTGCCCGGCATCCCTGCCGTGACTAACTGTGGAGATGGGGTGCGGGGCGCCAGTTACCTGATGTCGTCGTCAGTCACCATGAAGGCTTTGCACAGTGGCTGCGCGGTGTTTAGCCACACACCAGGGTTCTTCTCCACGGCTGCAGAGAGCTGGCCCGTGATGGGCAGCGTGCTGGTGTGCAGTGCACTGGCGATGGCGGACAGCAGCGTCTCATCTGTGCAGCCGGGGCCCACCCCTGTGGGGAGGACAGTGTGGGCAGGCCCGGGACAGCACAGGTTCCTCCCCATGGGCCGAGGCTGCCACCTGGGAAGCCATGACCTCACCCAGGCTAGTCAGTCAAAAGACAAGGAGTCAACCTCAGCAAAGCCTGGCGCGGTGGCACAAGCGATCTGTGAGCCTGAGGCCTGCCAGGGTTCCACAGTAAGTCTCCAGAGATGGCTAGCAGAGTGCTCACTAATCTTGGAGAGGACCTGGGGAATGCTTGCCAGCACCCACTGGAGGACCCACTACTGCCTGTCACTCCAGTTGCAGGCTATGACGCCTCTGGCCTCCACGGGAACCAGTAGGCAGGAGGTACAGCACACACAAACAAGTAAGCACACCTTTACAAAAGAGGCCTCACTGAAGCCCAGAGAGCCGCATCCACCCGCCCCAGCTCACCCTGCAGGCCCTTGGGCAGGTCCATGGTCCTGACAAGCTCCTCAGCGATGTCGAAGGCACTCAAGCCGCTCAGCTTCTTCTCCCAGAACAGCTTTAGGGAGAGAGAGGCAAGGTTACAGGCAGCAGAGGTGGGGGTGTGACCACATCCATCCAGCCCAGCCCCCAGGAGCCACGGGGGTGTTTACAAATAGGCCTGAAAAACACAAATAAGCCTTGGCTTTGTTATGTTGGTTTTTTTATTTAAGTGGAGGTTTCTTGCTGAGACTGAAATCTACAGCCTCAACTCTGCAGTGTTGGGCTAAGGGCCACTAAGCTCGGCGGCTCATTCTTTCTGAAGAGTAAGTACTTTTACAAGCAAAGATTCAGAGGTGGGGGATGTAGCTCTGGGGCAGCGCCCCCCACCCCCCCCCCCGTCTCGTTAAGGCACTGGCTCCTTCCACCCCTGAAGGACGAGCTTTAGGACAAAGCCTCAGGACGCCTGCTGGCTGCGCGGGGGCTCACCTGCCTCGGCTGGTCCACTGCCTTCTGCGGGTCGCTCTTGACCTTGTTGCTGGGGTGGTTGGTGATCTTGGTCACCGGCTGCTTGAAGATGGACGCGGTCTGCCGTACAGGCAGTGCGGTGTTCAGGTCGGGCTTGCCCTGGGGGGAGAAGACTCTGCAGCGGGCCGCTCCGACCGGGATCCATGGAGGGTTGGAGGGGCCAGGGAGGCGTTTAGCCAGAGCCTGAATGGTGTTGGGTGGGCGATCAGGCGGGCAGACCTCCCACCCACCGAACCAAATGCGCGCCATGCTCCCGCCAGCCGAGGAACTGACTCGATGGCGATGGAGGCTAACCCCGAGGGCCCGCCCCCTGCCCTGACGTCACCGCCCTCACCTTGACCTGGTTGGAGGAGTCATAGCGCACGCGCTGGCGGCTCTTATTCATCTTGTTCATCAGCATTTTCCCCGTGCGGAAATCGAAGGTGCTGAGGTCCATGGAGCCGCCCAGGTAACGGGCCAGCTGTGGCTTGCTGCGGAACTTCTTCCCGCTGGGGCTGCGGGCGGGAGGCTGGTCAGCCCGAGCAGGATCACCCCGGCCCACCACCCTTGGAAGGGAGTGCTCTCCGCGCCCCGGGGTTATGACATCAAAGGGAAAGCAAGCGGGAAGCACAGCCCTAGGGAGCCGGGCCTCGGGGCATGCACCCCTCGGCTGCCTGGGCCAGAAACCAGCCCTCGCTCCCCAGAAGTCACCTATCTGTAGGGTACAGGGCTGTATTTATTTTGGGGGAACAGGTCTCATGTAGCCCAGGCTAGTCTCAAAACTCACTATGTAAGCAAGAATTCCTGATCCTGCTGGGCGGCGGTGGTGCTACACACCTTAGTCCCAGCACTCGGGAGGCAGAGGCAGGAGGATCTCTGGGAGTTCAAGTGCAGCCTGGTCTACAGATCGAGATTCAGGACAGGCTCCAAAACTACACAGAGAAACCCTGTCTCCAAAAACCAAACCAAACCAAACCACCCTGATCCTGCGGCTTGCAGCTCCTGAGTGGCCACTGCCTGGATTCAAGTGTTGCTGGAGACAGGACCCACGGCTTCAGGACTGCTACACACTCATCAGCTTCCTTTGATTGGTTTTGAGACAGGGTCTCGTGTACCCTAGGCTAGCCTTGAACTTACTCCCAAGTGTGGGCTGGCACATGTACCAACATGTTCTCTTGAGCCCGCGCACACAGGACAGGCATAGGTCTGACAACCCCAGCTGCTCCAGCTAAATTCTAGGTCTTCTGCAAACTGGATCACACCTATGATGGACACTCAGAGACAAAAAGTAGGGGCAGCCTGTGTGATCCACTACATGCTGGAATATTACTCAGCCATGAAAAGGGGCAAAGCTCTGACATGGTACAATATGGAGGAGCCCTGAGGACAGTCAGTGAAGCATGGGGGACCCCACGGATGGGATAGGGAGTGTTCCGGAAGCAGGTTTGTCAGGGCTGGGTGCAATACTCTGGGATTGGTTTTATAGTTGCACAATCTGCTCTCAGTAATCAGAGTGGTGACAGGCTGGGTGCGGCTCTGGGTTCCATCCCGCCTCAGACCACAGGTGAGCTTCTGGCAGTCGGGCTGACGGTACAGCTTGCTGGCAATCACTGTCCCTCTTTACAGCTGAGACTGGTGGTGTCTGCTGGGAACCTTTTGTATGTGACTGTCCTGCTCAGACAGATAATGCCCCACGCACACCAGGATCCCAGAGTGCCCCCAGAACCCACTCTGCCAGGAGAGGTTCCCCAGTGTGAGAACCACACAGAAATGAAGCACCCCAGCCCACACTGCCTGCCAGGGCCTGGGATCCCAAAAGCACAGGGCTGGCACTGAGCCCACATGTGCCTCAAGCTTCAGATCCAGCTATGGACCCCAGCCAGGCACAGGCCTTTGATTGGCAGCTGCTTAGAGGGTGGGAGGGAGCATGGGGTAGTGTAAGGCAAAGGCTTTGCCACACTGAAACCTTGGTCCCCTTGTCTCCTCCTTCTGAATGTGATGATGGGCAGTGAAGCCTGGTTTTTGGGGTTGGTATGGGGATGAACCAAAGTCAACCATGTGCCAGGCAGAAGTCTACTCCCTGAGCTCAGCCTTAGCCTCTGGGGCCTCATTTTAAAATGGCAAAGGCTCCAAAGTCTTGTTGACGGTGATCCCACCTGTGTGAACACGCCAAAAGCCCACTGCCCTCTAATGAGTGAATTTGGCATACAGGTTGAATCATCTCAACAAAGCTGTATTAATTTAGGAAACAAAACCAGGCACGGTGGCACATAACTCTCAGCTGAGAGCGAGGGAGGAGGGCCCCCAAGTTCCAGGCCAACCTGGGCTACATAGCAAGACCATGTCCCAAACAACAGAAGTCGAGACAGAAAGGCTGTGGCGGCTGGGGTGGGGGTGCCTTGAGGTGCGGGTGTGTGGCAAACAGCGCAGGCTGCTTTCTGAGCACCGCTCTGCAGATCCATACACAAGACCATGCAATGCACCCAGAGCTGGGCAGCTCAAGCGTGCCCTCAGCAGGCAGAGTGCAGACCTGCAGAAACACCGGGGACAAGGTTCCCAGGCCGCCTGTGGGAGGGTTCTTAGTGCGGAAGCTCACCTAAGAATCTTTTGACTGACAGGATGTCATACTCGAGTGAGTTGGGTGGCATCCCAGCTGTTCTGGGGCATGGATGTTCGAGGACAGGATAAGTGGGGTAACTACGCCTGGGGACAAAGGTGGCTTTGGACCAACTCCCATTGTCCAGGCCGCAGCCCCCACCAGGCACCAGGTGTGCTTCTCACATTGCTTTGGACAGAGGTGAGGAGAGCAGCGGGCTGGAGACTGCCAAGCTTGAGGTGCCCCAGGAAAAAGGTGGCAGAGCTGGGACCATGGCCTACGGACTCCAGAGGACAGAACACCTGGGCTAACAAGCTTTAAAAAGCTCCAGCAAGGCTGGGCAAGTCAGGAAGAAGGGGGTGGGACCACATGCACATGTGACCCAAAGACACCATTAGCAGCACCACTGGGAAAACCCCCTGGTCCTTCAGGAACCCACAGCTCCGCCCCTCTTTTCAGACCTAAAGGAACCTGAGACCCTCCCCACAAAGCAGCCATGCAATTCTGACTGCAATGAGGAAGTGGCGGCGATAATGGGCTCAGGAAGTAGATGCTGGGGATGTAGTATAGCGGCAGGGTGCTGGTCTAGCATGCACAAGGCCCAGGGTTCTGTGCCCACACCACACAAAAGCCGAGGGAAGACAACAGCAGGTGCGGGCTGCAATCCAGACAGCTGTCATACCCCGCCCGAGGGGTTGCAAGCCAGCCGGTTTATGTAGACTATACCCAGACACTGCACCGAAATTAAAAAGGCAGGTGTCTTTCTGGGGGCACGACTGAAGAGCAGGGGCTTTGGAAGAACCGCGGGGAAGGAGGCATTTGCGGGGGGGGGGGCAGAATATGCAGCGGAGGGTCAAGGCACCTGGGCAGTCCGCCCTGCTCCCCGGAACTTCCCCACGAGGGTCAGCCCAGCCTCCCACCCCCGCTTCCCAGCGGCGTCTGGCCAAGGCTGGGCGCCCCTCGCCTGGCGCGCACGGTCCCTGACTCCGCAGAGGACAAAAGCTCGCGGCACACGCGGGCGCCGAGCCACGAGGCTGCGGCTGCAGGCGGCGCGCACGCGTCCCGGGCCAGAGGAAGCCCCGCGTGGCGCACGCGCGCTGAGTGACAGCGGCGCGGAGCGGTGCGCACGAGCCGCAGGGCCGGACGCACGCGCACTGGGCGCTGAGCCGAGGCCGGCGCGTGCGCAGTGGCCGCAGCGGGCGCGTAGGACGCACGCTCGCACGCACGTCGCCCGGCCCAGACCGCGGCCCGCAGTCGGGGCGCCCAGGCCGCCGCAGAGGCCGCTGGGAGGCGCCCGTTGGGGCCCTGCGCGGCCGGCGCGCTCATTCACCTATAGTAAAAGACATCCCTGTGGCCGGCCGACAGCCCCGACCTCCTGGGCACTTCTTCCCTTTCCCAGCCCTGCGGGAGCGCCGGGCACTCCCACCTCTTCCGCTCCATCGCGCCCCGGCTCTCCGCCCGCCTCCGGGCCCGCCGCCGCCGGTGCCGCCGCCGGTGCCGCCGCCAGTCGCGACCCCCGGGCTCGTCGCCGCCTCGGTTCCCGCCGCCGCCGCCGCCGCTCGCCGCGGCTGTTCCGACCCGCGGGCCTCCGCCCTCCGCCCCCAGCCGGGCGCGCGCCGGCTGTGCCACCCGCTCGGCCCCCTCCCCGCGCTCCACAGCCCCCGCTAGGGGGGCCGCTCCGCCCACCCGCCCGCGCGTGGGGCCCGTCTGCGCAGCCGCGGAGCCCGGCCCCGCCCCGCCCAGCTCGTGGGACCTGTCGGACGGCAGTCCCGGCTCTCTGCGCAGCCGCAGCCTCGGTCCCGCCCCTATCCGCTCGCAAGACCCGCCCCGCGGCGGGGGAGGCCAATCGGGTCGGTCTGAGCCCCTCCGCTCCGAGGGGCCTCGCGGGCCCCGCCCAGGCTCATTAGCAGGACCCGCGCGCGGCAGGCCGACCAATCAGAGCGCCCGGGATGCCTGCGTTCGCTTGTGTGGCCCGCCTCGAGACAGCGGCAGCCAATCAGCGCGGCGGGGGCGGGCCCCCAGCCGCGCTTGCGCTCTGGACTCGGCCAGCAGCGAGCGTTCTGCACCGGGCCCCTACCACGCTGGAGCCGTTCCCCGGGCGGGCGGCGGTCCTGGGGCCGGGAGCGGCTGCACCTGCGCAGTGTGCGTCTGGCAGGGCCTCGCCTATTGTGACAGCGTCTAGAATAGCCCCACTCCCATCCCGCACACCTCTGCGCCCACACTGGTGGGGTGACGGGCGTGCACCGCACCACTCTAGGCTTCGCCCAAAACTGTTGTTTAAGTTTATTCTTGCCGGGCAGTGGTGAGCACAGCTTTGATCCCAGCCCTCGGGAGGCAGCGGCAGGCGGGTCTCTGTGAGTTCGAGGCCAGCCTGGGCTACAGAGTGAGTTCCAGGACAGCCAGGGCTACACAGGGAAACCCTGTCTTGGAAAAGTAATTTAAAAACAAAAATTGTACATTTCCCCATCCAGAACCATCTAATTCTCCCAGGCACGGTCTCTCAACCTGTAGCTCACTGTTTTGCCTGGACAGTCCGTCCAGGAGGTCCCCAGCACCCTGGTTTCAGGCATGTGCTCTGCTGGGCTTTTCTGTGGGTGTTGGGAAAGGGTTCATGTTCTCGTTCGTTTGGCAAGCAGATTGCTGAACTATCACCCCCCTCCATTTTTTTAAGACTAATAGGAGGTCTTAAGTAGCTCAGGGTGTTCCCGGTCTTCTGTATAGCTGGGGATGCCCGTACTGATCCTCTCACCTCTACCTCCACAGTCGGGGATGACAGGTGGGCATGGGCACGTGCAGTTATGTGGTGCAGGGATGGAGCCTGGCACATGCTAGGGAGCTACATCCCAGCCCGGTTTCTGACCTGTAGTTTTCCTGAATCCCACACCTGAATAACCCAGAGGCCTAACTCAGGTGCTAGGTCTGATGGAGCCGCCCCGGCCTCCCTTTTAGCTTGGTTTGGGACAGCCCGGCTGTCACCTCCCCATCCTGCCTCAGCCTTCCGAGTGTGGGAGACATAGCTTGACCATGCAGGTCAGAAGCTTCACTAAATCTCTCAAGCTGGCCTTAACTTCCCAATACCCCTGCTTCAGCATCCTGAGTAGCTGGGATGACAGGCCTGCTTTCCCAGGCCCAGGCCTTATTAAAGAGTTATGTGAATGAATATTTTGCCTCCATGTCTGTCTGTGCATCATGTGTGTTTCTGGAGCTCACTGAGGCCAGAACGGGGTATAGATCCCAAGACTGGAGCCACTGTGTAGGTGCTGGGACTAGAACCTGGGTCCTCTGCAAGAACAAGGGCTCTTTACCACAGAGCCATCCCTAAACTCTTTTATTGTCCCTAAAACCCCCTTTTTTGAGGCCAGGTCTCATGTAGCCCAGGCTGGCCTCTCCAAGAATCAGAGGATGACCCTGAACTCTTGATTCTCTTCACTCAATGTCCAGAGAGCTGACAGGATAGGTGGGTGCCACTGTACCGAGGATTTTCTGAGACAAAAGTCACTACATAGCCCACACTGTCTGGAACTCAGGAATCTGGCAGCCCCAGATAATGAAGAACTTAGATGAAAATGTGTATCATTGTACCAGGATGGATGGCAGCACTTTTTTTTATATATAACCGAAGAACCACTGTCTGCGGCTGGGGCCGTACCTCACTTAGTATGGCTCTCCTTCACCACACAGGAAGCCCTGGGGAGCCTCTCGGCCCCACAAACACAAAGCACACCTGTTGTCCTAGCACTTGGGAGGTAGTGGCATGGGTAAGAAGTTTAAGGCAGCCTTGGTTACGTATTGAGTTTGAGGCCAACCTAGGCTACCTAAGACCCTTCTCAACACAAACTAAACCAGGAAGAAGGCTGCTGTGCTGCTGGGCATGGTAGCTGCAGGGACTCTGAATACTATTTACAAGCCATTAAAGTTGAGAGTGACTTATGGGCCAGCCCGAGGGAACACACTGTGCCGTTTCTATCCAGGAAATACTTCAGTGTGGCAAGGATTTCTGCTTGCCATTGGAGACTTTTCCAGATGTCCAAACGTTGGGTGCTGAAAGGACCCCTGAGTTGAGGGAGCCTTGAGGAGGACGAGGAGGAGGGAGCCAGGTGGAGCATGAGGAGACCCAGGCGTCAGAGGTGTAAGAACAAGGTTTAATGCTAAACCCATCAAGGCAGCCCAAGTGTCCATCAATGCAGAGGCTCCCCCAGGACGATGCGGGCTTCCTCAGTGTCCGGCTTCCTCAGCATCCTCCACTAGGCTAGGCTGTTTCTGAGGCAGCGGGATGTGGCACCTGGGAGGGGACAGCACAGGGTGAGCTCAGCACACAAGGAGCCAGCCCAGGGGCCCCGAGCTCTGTGAGTGATACCAAAGTGTCACAGGAGCTGCAGGCCCTTGTCTGGAGGGTGGGAAAGAGGGCAGGGAGGGTAATCAACAGGCGAAGTGCCTGCCACAGAAGCATGTGGACCCAAGTTCCATCCCCCAACAGACAGGCAAAAAAAGGGGGCTGGTGTCCAGTCCAATGCATGAGCTCCAGGTTCAGAGGCCTGTGTGGTTGGCACCAGAGACTGTTCAGCAAGTGATGAATACCAGCTGCTCTGGCAGAGGACCTGTTCCCAGAACCACACAGCAGCTCATAACCACCAGGGACTCCAGGTCCAGGGCGCTCTGGTGCCCTCTTCTGGCCTCTGTGGGCACTGCAGGGTGTGTGTGTGTGTGTGTGTGTGTGTGTGTGTGTGTGTGTGTGTGTGTGTGTGTGTGTGTGTGCCAGTGCGCATGCACACACGCATACAAATCCACACACATGCACAAGTTGGGGCATATACAGGACTGTATTGTGGGCAACAAGCTACCAACATAACCAACACAGCCAGTTTGGTGTGGCTTGAAGACACACAGTGTTGCATGCCCTCAGCATATCCCAAGAGGCCCAGGGCAAGGGGCAGCCTCAGCTCTTCCATCTGTACAATGGAGTGTCTGCATCCCACCAGACTTGGGCACCACCTCTGTGAGCTAGGCTGCTAGCCAGTCTAGCAGCGGAGGTAAGTGACCAGGATCCAAAATCCTGGGGGACGTCTCAGGGATCCCCTCCAGAACCACTCCAGAACCCCCAACCCACAGCAGTCAGGCCCAACACTCAGACTCACCAGGGAGATCCTGTGTGTGGCGAGGGGTTGCCTAATCATTCTTCTTAAACTTGCCATTGATGTAAGGCACCCAGTCCAGAATCAGCCGCCAGTCTGTGGCCCACACGAGCCCCACGGCACCCACGGCACCCCACATGCTGGCTGTGGGGACCCTGGGAGGACAGAGGCAGTTAGACTGCTGGTGACTTAGCCTTTGAGAATCTTCTCCCATGACATCCCACACTGGTGACAGTCCAGGGCCCTCCCAGGGCCTGACCACAGGGCACGTGGGAGGCTGAGGCAGGCTGGCTGCTTTGGGTTCACAGCCATCCTAAAAGGCTGGGCCTGGGGGCGCACAGCTTTAACCCCAGGACTCAGGAGGCAGAAGTAGATGGATCTCTGAATTCAAGGCCAGCCTGGTCTACAGAGTCCTAGGACAGCCAGGGCTACACAGAGAACCCTTTTTGAAAAAACAAATAAACAAGGCCGGGCATTGGTGGCGCACGCCTTTAATCCCAGCACTTGGGAGGCAGAGGCAGGTGGATCTTTGTGAGTTTGAGGCCAGCCTGGTCTCCAAAGCGAGTTCCAGAAAAGGCGCAAAGCTACACAGAGAAACCCTGGGTCGAAAAACAAAAAAAAACAAAGAAAAAAAACTTGGATTCCAAGCACTGGACATCCATGAAACCTTCATCTGGGTCAGCTCAGGACTTGGGGTTGGTTCACTGTAAGACCCTTCCCTTTCGGGCGACAGACCCAGGCTGCTGGGTTCAGTTGGTCATGGCCAATGGGACCATGTGGAGTTTGGAAGAGAGAGCTTGTGAACCTCAACTATGCAGACCACCAAGCTACCAGCCAGCCAGCTACCCTGCTAGAACCTAACACCCCCCCCCCCCGTCCCCTACCAAGACACACAGGCTGTCACCTCCGAGCTTCAGATACAAACAGTACCTCCTACAAATGAGCCCACGTCCAGCAGGTGACCTCTGCCTGTAGCAATCACAAAATCCATGCTGTTGTCCACTGAGGTCACCAATACTATACAGCTTATCCTGTGGGGCCAGGTGTGGTACAGCTGTTGGCATTGATGCACTTTTATCTACCTATCATCTACTTACCTACCATCAATCACCTATAATCTATCATCTATCTATGTATCTACCATCTATCCACCATCTGTTTATTGAGACAGGGTGTTCCATGTGACCCACTCTGGCCTGGAATTCATGATGCATCAGAGGACAGGCATGAATTCCTGATTCTCCTGCCTGCAGATCCTCAGTGCTGGGATGACAGGCCCATGACAGGCCCCTGGTACTGGGGATGGCCCCTAAGACCTCAGAATTGTGTGAGAGATTGGAAGGGTGACTTTGGGGCTGCAGTATTAATTTGATAACTTTTATAACACACACACATTGTTGTTGTAGAGCAGGATCTTTGTTTCCAAGGCTGGCCTTGAATTCCTCATCCTCCTGCCCTGCCTCCTAAGTGCTGGCCCTGTCCCACCCTGCCAAGCCCGGGCTCAGTACTGAGGACTGGGACACAGCTGGATGAGTGATCTACCCACTGAGCCACAACTGCAGACTTGACACACCTGGATGACAACCGTTTTAGAGGGCTGAGGCTGTCACTTAGAGGTGTGAGCTTGACAACTGGTCTAGGGTCCCGAATCTCACTGCCATCGTTGTGAGCAAAAAGCAAAAATTAAAATTAAATTAAAAAACTTAAAAGCCGGGAGGTGGGGCTGGAGAGATGGCTCAGCGGTTGGGAGAGCTCACTGCTCTTGCAGAAGATCCACGTCTCCAGCTGCAGGGGATCCAACGCCTTCTGGACGCTTCGGGCACCTGCACTCTCGTGAGCACAAACTCACACACATACATGTAAGGGGAAGTAAACTAAAATTTAAAAAAGCACAAAAGGGGCCTCTTGCTCCAGGGGATCCAGGTTCAATTCCCAGCACCCACACGGTGCTCACAACCATCTCCAGCTCTGGGTTCAGGGGATCCGATGCCGTCTGTGCCTACGCGGCTTCCAGGCCACACGGTACACAGACATGCGTGCAACAGAACACTCGGCATGGTGCGTGCCTGTGCCTTCAGTAGTCAAGGAGAGTGACGCAGGGGGTGTGAGGCCAACTCGGGTTACAGAAACACTTTCCAAACAAAAACAAAAACAAATTAAAGACGGCACAATCAGAGCCAAAGGCTGCAGGCGCTAGGCGGACAGCCGGCGTCCCGAGCCCAGGGCACCCCCGTACCGCACGGTCGGGCTGGGGAAACTGAGGCTCGGGGCAGCTCAGGCTGACCTTGACCCTCCACCTGCACTGTCCTGGAGTACCTCAGCTGCCCCTGCCTCAGTTTCCCCACGTTCCCAGGGCACACGGGTGGGATGGCGGGCGGGCTCCTCACCAGTTCTTGGCCAATTCCCGGTAGCGCGGGCCCAGAAACCTGCCCAGCATCGCGGCGCGGTCTGGACACTCTGGGTCACTCTGTTCCCGTGCCCCGGAGCACTGCGCATGTGCGGACCTCCGGCGCACGCGCGAAGGGAAACGCACCTCCCGCTTCCGGCGGCCGTGCTCGCGGGCGGCGAAGACATTGACATCTGACTTCCGGGGAGGACGGACAGGCATTGCTAGGCCCCGCCCCTGTGGGCGGGGCGTCCGGCCTGCAGGCGGCTCCCAGGCTCCCGGGCTGTGGTCGCAGGGCATCCTGACGCTGTCGCGCGGCCTGGCACACTGGAAGGGGACTCGGGCCCGGGGTACTAATGTGACGACGTTAATAACACACCCTGGTGGGGCGCACGTCTCCAATCCAGCACTCGGGAGGCAGAGGCGGGAGGATCTCTGAGTTCGAGGCCAGCCTGGGCTACAGGGTGAGATCCAGGACAGCCAGGGCTGCACAGGGAAACCCTGTCTGGAAAACAAAACGTCAACAAGCAAAACAAAACCCACACGCTTTGCTGTGCCTCCACCTCCGAAGCGCTGGGCCTGCACCTCCAGGCCTGGTATAGGCAGGCAGTGCCAGGCTTGGTGCATGCCTGAAGAGCAGGCTACCCCACTGAGCCACAGGCCTGCCCTTGATCCGCTTAAACGGGAGGTAACAGGCCACACTGGCAAGGCACTGTGCAGGGCCCCAGGGGAGGCTGGGATTGCAGGTACCCTCACTTGCTCGGTTCTTCCTTACGGGACACCATGGCTTCCCTTGGTTGGCACACGGGCAGGCCCCCCTTGGTCAACCTTTCCGCTGACGCCCCTGTCTTTTCTGACCTCCAGAACGAGCAGACCAGCAGAAGGTAGGTAGGAACACCCTCAGATACACACCCCCAGCAAGCATTTGGGGCTGCCGCACCTGGATGCCGGAGCACCTGGATGCAGGGGCACAGACGCCCACAGGAAGCTCCGTCCTTTGTCCCTTGGGCCCCACTTTGGAATTGTGTCTAGCGTTTAGACTGGTATGAGGTATCTGCTCGGCGCTGGACTCCCTCCCGGACCCCACAGTCCCGGGGTCCTCCCTGGGGACTGCAGGTTCCATTGTGCCACCGTCCTTAGCCGAGAACCAACAGAGACCACAGAGCTGGTTTCTCAGGGGTGGGCCTTGCTACCTCTACACTTTTAACCCTAGAACTAGGACGGCAGACGCAGGAGGCTCAGTGCTGAGCTACTCTGGCCTAAGAGGTTAGTTAAGCTCCGGGTTCAGTCAAAGACCTCACCCCACAAACCAAGGTGGGGCAGGAGAGGAGGCTCCATGCTTAAGAACACCAGCTGCTCTTGCAGAGGATCCAGGTTCCCGGCACCCACATGGCTGCTCACAACCACTTGTAACTCCAGCTCTGGGGCATATGATGGCCTCTTTTGGCTGCCACAGTCTGCACACACATGGTGCACACATACATACATACACACACAAAATACCCATATACTTAAAATTTAAAAAATGCAAATAAAGTTGGGTAGCCATGCCTCTAATCCTAGCACTTGGGAAACTGATGAATCTGGAGCTGAGTTCAAGGCTATCCTCCACTACATAGCAAGGTCCAGGCCAAACAGACATACACAGTGCAATTTTTTTTTTCTTAAAAACCAGCCAGGTTGTGGTGATGATGCAGGTCTTTAATCCCAGCACTCGGGAGGCAGGGCTAGGCGGATCTCTGTGAGTTCCAGGACAGCCTGGTCTACAGAGTGAGTTCCAGGACAGCCTGGGCTGTTACACAGAGAAACCAGGTTCAAAATCAACCCCCCCCTTGACTTCCAATACTGAGCACCTATGTAGAGATACAGTGACAACCCTCTAGCTCCAGCTCAGCGAGGTAGAGAGCACACAGCTGGTCTCGGAACCCAGGGCTTCATGCACACTTGCGAGTTGAACTCTACCAACTGAGCCACAGCCCCAGTCCACCCTCTGTGGTCTAGCAGCTGGGCCGCAGTGTGGCGAGTGTCTATGGACCCTCCTGGACACAGGGACTCATGCTCAGGCCGAGGGCAGATCGATTGCTTCTGGACAACCCAGCAGACAGGGAACCAGGAGGAGCCCCGTGGCCTGCCGGTCCACCTTGAGAACTAGCCACTGGGGCAGGGATGTGGTACGGCAATCTTGTGTGCCCTCCAATCCAGCTGTTCCTCCCACAGGCTTCCAGAGGCGCCGAGTCCCTGAGCCAAAGCGATGAATACTATCTGCTGTAACAAGGTGTTACCATGGTTCCCAACAAAATCTCCTCACTGGAGATTTTTGGGGTTTCCAAAGGCAGAGTAACTTGTGGGGACAGAGGTCAGCATGGAGCAGGTCTCAACAGAGTGCTGTAGCAGTCCTTGGTAGTCCCAACATCCTCCCCAGGGTCTAGGATGGGAAGAAATGATGCCACAGGGATCTGAAAAATGGGTGAAGATACTTGGAAACTCATGGACCCCCCAGCAGGGCGAGGGGAGCCAAAGCCAGAACCATCTACTGAAGAGCCAGCTGCATGTGGCTGTGTGTATGGTGCCTAAGTACAGTTAGCGTTACATCTGGAACTAACCCAAACAGCTGGATACACCTGTGGGGGACTCTCCTGACTGCACCCTACCCTGGGCCACTCCTTCCGGTGGCAGCCCACACGAGGAGGAAGCCTTTGCCCTCCGCCTGCTTGCCCGCACTCTCGCTGGCAGGCTCGTCTACCCTGTGGCTGAGCTTCCTTCACTGGTGTTAGAGCCCACTTCCCCAGGATCCCAGTGCAGACTGAGGCCAGCAGTTCCCCGGGAATCCTCCAGGACTCCAGCACTGGACTGGGACTGCTGAGACCACTTGTGGTCTGAGCAACTGCTGAACTAGGACTACCCAGATTACAGCCCTTAAGCCACGCTAATACCCCAACCCACATACGTAATTATGTATCTACCTACATTCACTCCATCAGTTCTGTCCCTTTGGAGACCCCTACCACTTGTTACCCAAGCACTCAGGGCAGTGAGAAAGAAGGAACATTGAGTCCATGCCCCACGGAGACAACCACCTCTCAAGAGACGCAGACTGCGGTTTGGCTGTTAGCGTGTGCTGGGCACAAGCAGGCTCTGGGCTCGTGTACAGTGGGGAAGGGAGGGGACACCGGACATGCAGACCCTGTGCCAGGCATTAGGTAGGGTGACCCTCAGATCAACACTGGGTCTTTTCAATGCTACTTTAATAACCTCGTAGACCATGAAATATGACACTGAGCTCTAGAAACAGCAACAGACAGGAGACTTTTATACAAAAATTTGTTGCTTACAAAACATAGGCAAAAGAAAGCTAAAAAAAAAATAACAATAAGACACGGAAGGCCTCGTTCTTGCTAAGTTTTGTCTACATTAAAAAAAAAATCTGATAACTAATGTTCTTTTATTCTCCTTAAAAAAATACGCTTAGGCACTATGTGCTGGCGGCTCTGAACCAGAAGCCAGTCCCCGGCCGCCCTCGCCAGGGTGCGGCCCGGCTCTTCCACAGTTAAGGCATCTTGTTGTCTTTCTGAAAAGCGAGCATGCTGCTTGTTTCCAGTTTCGGTTGATCGAGGGGGAAGCGCCCCTCGGGTTGGTTACTGGGGCCAGGACACAGGGCTGCCACAGAACCCCGAGGCCCTGAAGCGTTCCTGGAGCCTCGCTGCCACCATGATGAGCTTGAGCCTTCTTCCATGCCTCGCTGGAGACCCGCCTCACCCAGGACCGTCCTGCTGCACCCTGGGCAGAGTGCAGTGGTCCCTGGTCCCACGGAGACGCATGGGACGGCTTACAGGTGCCCGGGCGGGTTGTGGGCCTCACCCAGGCCAGGGTGGGCGGCCGACAGCGCCAGCTGGGGATCTCCGACCACGCCAGACACCTTCTCCTCCTCCCGCCGCTTCAAGCAGGCCGCTTTGGGGTTCAGGTTACGTTCTGGGGGGAGTGGGGGAGGAGAGCGCGGTGGGAGACGGTCCCCAGGAGGGGACAGGGAGGGTTGGGACTGTGCTGTGGCTACCCCTGGCCAGCAACAGGCCAGGGCAGAGCAGGATGGGGCGGGCGCGGCCTACCTCGCACCTGCTGCTCCAGGCCCAGGATAACCTGCACGGCCTGCTGCAGAATCAGCAGCTTGGTCTGCGCCTTATCCGACTTGAGGTGCAGCTGGCACATGCGGCCCAGCTCCCGGAAAGCCTCGTTAATGTCCCGCACGCGCACCCGCTCTCGTGCGTTATTGGCCATGCGTCTCTCCCGGTCCCTCAGGTCCTTCTCCTCCAGGGACAGCACCTCGTCCGTACTGCTGGGTCACAGCACCGGGCCTCCGTCAGGGGGGGCCGGGCCGTTGCGTGCTATGTGCTAATGTGTGAGTGACAACATGGCGGCAGCCGATGTTGGGGGAGATGTGCATGATAGATGCTCTTCAATGTGAACAGTGCCCTGTGCAGGCCACACCCCTAAGGGCATCTGTCTGTCTGTGTGTGTGTCCTCAGACCCGCGTCTCCGGGAGGCCGGGTGGTCACTCTGGGAAGGACAGAAGCCTCACTGTCCCCTAACACATGTGCGGGGAGGTGGAGCCTTACAGGGCAGTGGGTTCTTAGCTGTCCCTGTCCCTGCTCATGGCTCTGGGTCACAGGATTCAGGGCTGGGCTGCCCTGCAAGGCACAGGCTGAGGCCTGGACTGAGCCCTGCGCCCCAGAGCCACAGTCACCCTAGCTGGGCCCGGAGTGTTGACTCGCAGGCCGGGCGACTGTCTCCTCCACTGACGGACGCCCATGCAGATGACTGAACACGAGGCTGTGACCCTGTCCCTGCCTCTGGCCTGAGGCTTCCTGACAGGAGCAACACTGGTACAAGCCCCCCACCCTGTGCTGAACCTGTGCCTCAGTCTCCTCCCCGGGAGAGCAGGTGGCGTCTAAACCCTGTCACCTAGGCTGTGAAGGCCCAGCCGTGGCCTTCACTACTCAGGTCCCTGCTGCCCTCGGACAGACCCTCTGGGTGGCGGCAATGGCCCCAGACCTCAGGACAAGCACACAGACCAAACTGCATGTGGGCACCAGAGGCTGTGTGCCCGATGGACCCTTTTCTTCCCTTGAGGCCACGGAGGGCCTGATGGGACAAAAGGCCCCTGGGTGGCGGCGCGGCCAGCCCTGTCCACGGGGCGGCAGGTGCGAGGTGAGGGGCGGCGTGTGGCAAGCAGGGGACAGCCAGGGAAGAGCACAGCATGAAAGACAGAGAGCGGATGAGGCGGACTCATGAGCACAGGGTGGGCCGCGCATTCTGTCACCAGACATAGAGACCCTGGAGCCAAGGAGATAGTGGGCGGCTAGGCGGAGCCACCATGCTGCAGGAGAGAAAGGGTTAAGGCAGGCAGGCAGCCAGGGTTAAGGAAGCAGCGGGGTCCGAGCTGTAATCCTCCCTCACCGGCCCTGGGGCAGGTGGATTAACACCACCTGGGATGGGGAAACTGAGTCAGGGAAGATGCTCTCAGAGGGTAGGTTGGGGCCTGACAGGGGAAGGGTGATGGTGTCCTCACACCAGCTGGCACCTCTGGGTTCCTGGGGTGGGGGGCACTGGCCCCTAACAGCCAGGCTCCGGGACAAGGACAGGCTAAGCAAGAGCCCGGGCATGGGACAGTCTGACGTCCTCAGACAGTGGAGCCAGGGCAGAGTCCAGGCCTGTTAGAGAGGCGGTCCTCAAGCCAGTCAAAGGGGACCGTCACTGGAGGGGAGGCAGTCAGCGTGGGGACCCGGGGGACCGGCAGCGGGGAACCCCGTGGTGGGACGTCAGTGCAGGACAGAGTCCGTGCAGGGGGAGCTGCTGTGGGGCAGTCGGTAAGGATGAATGGCGTTGGGGAAATCAGCGTGGGAAACAGCCCATGCGAGAGAAGAGTTGGCAGTTGAGGCCAGTGTGAGGAACCATGGGTGTGTGGGATCGGTCACTGTGGTGCGCCATTCAGGGACGGAGCAGCTGGTGTGGGAGAGCTGTGATGTCAGTGGGGGGTGGGGGTCACCAGCGTGGGGTCAGTGGTGTGGATGGAGTTAGTGTGGATGGAGTCAGTCGGGGTGGACGGGGTCATTTGGTGTGGATGGGGTCATTTGGTGTGGACGGGGTCATTTGGTGTGGACGGGGTCATTTGGTGTGGATGGGGTCATTTGGTGTGGACGGGGTCATTGGGTGTGGACAGGGTCATTTGGTGTGGACGGGGTCAGTTGGTGTGGACGGGGTCAGTTGGTGTGGACGGGGTCAGCTGGTGTGGACGGGGTCAGCTGGTGTGGACGGGGTCAGTTGGTGTGGATGGGGTCACTGTGTGGACGGGGTCAGTTGGTGTGGATGGGGTCACTGTGTGGATGGGGTCAGTTGGTGTGGACGGGGTCTCTGTGTGGACGGGGTCAGTTGGTGTGGACGGGGCTGGTCGGTATGAGGTGAGGTCGTCACAACAGCAGTGTGGAGTCAGTTCAAGACAGCGAGTGAGTGCAGGGGGCCCGTCTGGGGACCCGAGGGTGCCAGGGTTGGTCGGTGAGGACGGTCACTGCGCTCTGGCTGGGGCAGCGGGGAGGGGGCGCGGGGAGGCGCGGGGCGCGGGCCGCCCACTGACCTCGCACCTGCTGCTCCAGGCTGAGGATGACGGCCACGGCCTGGTGCAGGATGAGCAGTTTGGTCTGCGGCTTCTCGCTGCTGAGGTGCAGCTGGCACATGCGGCCCAGCTCCTTAAAGGCCTCATTGATGTCGCGGACCCGCAGGCGCTCGCGGGCGTTATTGGCTACCCGGCGCTCCTTCTCCCGCTCGGCCTTCTGCTCTGGGGGGAGAAGGTCGTCCTCGTCCTCGTCTGGGCTACGGGGGAGGGGAGCCGGGGGCCAGAGGGAGACAGTGAGGTGATGCGGTGGCCTGCGGGGCCTCCCGGGGTCTGTGTGCACGTGTGTGACAGATGTGCACGTGTGTGACAGATGTGCACGTGTGGCGTGTGATGTGTGCGTGCATGCGTGGCCCAAGGGGAGGGGTGTGGCACCTGGCGCGCGTGCGTGGGGCCTTCAGGTCCTTCTTGTCCTCCTCGGTGTCGGCCACCGACGCGTTCTCCTCCTCGTCTTTCTCCTCTCGCTTGATCTCACTGGCGCCTGCCGCGGCACCCGCCCTCCCGAGTCCTGAAAGAAGCCTGGGATGAGGGGTGGTGGTGGCCACCAAGCTCACCTGGGGGCCCCTTGCCAGGGTGCAGCCTCATTTGCGGGGGAGATAATAAAGATGAAAAATGATCCGAGGCACAGGACCGCTGCCGCAGGCCAAGACTGGAGGCGCGCCCTCCCCACTCGGTTAGTTCCTGGCCTGATACCGAGCCGCACTCGAATCCGGCCTCACCGCACAGGGCGGCTGGAGACAGAAACACGCACTGTCTGAAGAAGATTGCACAGTCAAGCTGGGACTGGAGGGAGACAAACCCTGCTGTCAATTCTGGGGCAGGGAATACTGAGTTTGTGGAATGCCACAGGAGGAGCCAGAGAGCGTAGACCCATCGCCCCAGCACGTGGAGGTAGGAGGATCACAAGTTCAAAACCAGCCTGTGTTACAGTGAGGTGTCCAAAGGAAAACACTAAAACTGTAATGCTGATGTGGTGGCACACGCCATCATCACAGCACTTGGGAGGCCTCAGAAAGAGACGGAAGTTCAAGGTCATCTCAGCTACACACAATGCCGGGTGCGGAAGCAACCTGGGGATCAATGGGCCAGCTTAGGAGGCGCCAAGGGGGAACTTGGAGAAGGCCATTCACAGTTGACACTAGGGACTTGGCTTCTTCTGTGGGACGTCACCCCTGGCCTCACCCACTCCATATCCACGCAGCCCTTAACACTGCCAACGGCATCCCTAAGGCTACCAGAAGGCACCTGTGGATTCCAAGCTGGGACACTTCTGTCCTGCACTGGCTGCATGCTCCCTACAGCCCACAGGGTCCCCTGCATGCTGGCCCGCCACAGCCCCTCCTCCATGCCCCTCGCTCTCTCATAGGCTGTGCCCGGCTGGCCGGGGCCTTGGCACAGGCTGCACTTTCCTGTCTCCCCCCGGCACCTCCCAGACTCAGCAGCACTACCACCCTCTCGAAGACACCGTCCCATTTCCCTCCCACACCCGCCCTAGACTACATCCCACTGGCCCTAGAGTCCCCCAAAACTGCTGCAGGGAACTGTCCCCACCACCCTGCTGACACCCACTGTAGGAACCGCACCTGCTCCCCGCCAGGAATCAGCCTGGCCCTGCTGGGACCTCAGTGTCCCCAGACTGAACACAACGGCCTCAAGCTTTCGAGCTCTAGTGAGGGTCTGATGGTAGCGTTAGACTGCTTGATTGTTCTCGGCCCCTTGTTTCTCGGCAAGTGACCACGAGTGAGTGTGTGCACACGCACACAGCAATAAGTAGAGAGCAGAGAAAGGCATCCACAAGTACCCTGTTCTTGTCACTTAACCCCCTGTACAACTGTCACCGAACCCAGAGCTTGCTGTTTTTCCGCTAAGCTGGGTGTCCCCCACCCCCACCCTCTCAGTGACGGGTTATGGCGTGCACTCAGGCTCTCTTGTGAAAAGCACCGACCAAACAATGTGCCCAGCTCTCCCGAACCCAGGGCTTGCCAACTGCAGCTCCACAAGCAGGAGGCCCAGGTGCACACCACTCAGCTCAGGTGTGCACGCTCAGCAGCTCCACTGCGGCTGCGCACTCCTCCAGCCTCGAAGGGACAGCAATTCTGTCCTTCCCTCCATCAAACTGGGAAAGTTCTTCGGCCTCCGGCTGGGACTTACCACTGTAAGAGTCAGCCGGCCTCTGCGAGAGGTCAGGGAGGGAGCTTGGCTGGCTGGGGAGGCTGGCATGGTTATGCAAGAGGCTGGCCCCGCTGGCGAGTCCATCCTCAGGGTGGCTGCCACTGACCTATGGAGGAAAGGGCGCGTCAGGGTGGTGGGACCCCCTACGTGCCACCCGCCCCTGCCACAGGCTGACACTCACCAGGCCCGCATGCCGCCCGCCCAGTGGCACAGGGCCTGCGAAGCTTGTGGCCAGTGCCCCGTGGCCAGGCAGAAGTCCGTGGAGATCGCTGGCAGTGCCCACGGCATGGCTGCGAAGGACATGGATAGCCTCATCCAAGCGATCCTCCATCTTGCTCTGCTGTGAGGGTGGGCAGGGGAGGCGCTGAGGGGAGTGTGTGTGTGTGTGCGCTAGCATGTGTGCACGCACCCCCCCCACACACACACACTGCACACAGGGCTGAAGTGAAACCTGTAATCCCCTGCCTCACTCCTGAAGACGCTTTAACTCCTCCTAACCCTCTCTCCTCCACCTCCTGAGTACAGAGAAGACAGCTGGATATACCACAGCCAAGATCTGAGGTGCCAGCGAGGGCTGCACACATGCCCGGTGAGCACCCTGCCCACTGAGCCCTGGCCCTGCAGCAGGTCCCTTCTGCCCCTGCCCCTCCATAAGATGCGGGCTTCCAAAGGCTCGGCCACCACCTCTCTCGAAGCCGCCCCTCTGACACTAACTGAGTCGACCTCTCCCTGAAGGGCTCCGTACTCCGATTCTGTGGTACCGGCAAGCCGGGCCAGCAGGAAGAGACACTCACCAGGCCATGGAGACCCCCATCGTAGCTGGGAGATAAGGCACTGGGCGCTCCTGCCCGGGGCCACTGTGATGTCCCTGGAGGGAAGGAAAGGCATGAAGGAAGACGGGCGGTGGGGACAGGGGCGCTGGATGCCTCAGAGATGCCGCCACCGCCACGCCGCCACCAGATGCTGCTCAATTTTCAAACCCCACCTCCTTCCCGACTGGGGAACACAACCTGACCCGGAGGAGCCAGCCTGACAAAACAGCTTCTGGGTGCACAGCAGGGACCCCAGGGGCAGTTCCTCTCTGTCCTTCCACACTTAGGTGAAGGCTGGCCTCGAACTCTCAGAGATCCCCCTGCCTTGCCTCCCGAGCGCAGGATCAAGGTGTGTGCCACACCAGGCAGAGCAGGTTGTTTCTAACCCCCATCTTCCCAGACTTCTAGAGGCTTCCAGCTCCCACTTTCCCCTGGACCTAGCTGATGCCCTGCCACCACCCACCCTGGAGTGGTGTGCCTCACCATCGCCGAGCCCCTGGTCAACAATCGGGATCTAACGTTTGTCTGACAGATGGAATCCCATCTCACCCTCCGGGCACTACCTGGCAGGGCTACAGACTGGGGACAGCCCTGAGGTCACTCACGGTTCCCGGGCCCATCCCATACACACCTGGCAGGCCCTGGGGTGAGCCCACAGGCGTCGAGGGGCTGGGCGAGAAATTATTGCTGGAGTGATCTGGGGAGTAGATCTGCAGTGGTGGGACAGAGGGACAGTCAGGACCACCACGAGACTACCAGAAGCCCCGCTCTGCCACCACCAGCCCAGGCCCCTGCTCACCGAGGCCAGTGCCTTCCCAAGAGCGTCCCCTGAGCTGCTGGCTGTAGTCCCTCGGGCACCTGCTGGGGGAGACAGGTGAGCCCCGCGCTGGGGGCCTCCATCCTGCGAACCGGAAGGGACCTTCCCCTTATGACACCCACCTCCCCAGTGTCGGCGGCACAGGCAGCAGTGACCAGTGTCCAAGTCTTGCCTAACACTGACACCTGCTCACCAGATGAACGAGGCTCCCTCTACCTCAGTGTCCCCCAGAGTAAAGTGGAAGATCCACTTTTCATGGGGCCTGCTCCTAATATTCCAGCGCCAACCTGGGGTGGCAAAGAGAGGAGCCCACGCCCTCTAGCTCTGGGGCCCAGCAAGTGCCCCATCTCCACGGAGCCCTGATCCTTCCCTTGGCTCCCACCCAGGCCTGGGGAATCCTGAGTGTGACCTCACCCATGAGGCTGTCGGCCCCGCTCACAGGGGGCGTGTGGCTAGAAGTTCCACCATAAGTGCCAGAGGCGGCTGAGAAGCTGGACACAGCTGGGAGCGTGCCGTTCACCTCAGATCCATGCAGCTGGTAGCTCTGAGGGGACAATTAGATCAGGACCAGGGTGATGGTTGAGGGGTGGGCAGGACCAGGCAGGCGTTGGCACCACCCAGGCCCTCCCCCATCGCCACCACGGCACCTACCATGCGGCACCTACCATGCGTTCCTGCTGGAGGCCCCCGAAGGCACCGCTGCCCACTGAGCTGCTGCCCGGGGCAAGGGGCAGAGGGGACGAGCCATCACCTAACATGGGACCGAAGCCCGCCTGGCCGGGGGGACTCCAAAGCTCCGCCGAGGGGTGCAGGCTGCCATCTGTGTGGAGGAGGATGGTGAGGCTAGGGACCTGGCTCTGCAGAGGCCCCCCCAGGAACCCCCCTCCAGGGAGCCCCCCCCGTACCTGCCAAGTAGAAGGGGGAGGGGTAAGCGCTGCTGGGGGTCTTGGCGGAGGGGTAGGCTACGGCGTCCCTGCTGTAACTGTCACCTGAGTTGGGCGGATACACCTGCAGGAGAGCATAGTTAGGAGGGCGGGGCACGTCCCCCCACAGCACAGCGGGGGCAGAGGGAGCCCCCGACAGCATCGACCCTGACCAGCTGGCACTGGCTGGAACTCGACAGCTTAGAGAAACAGAGTGGGGGGGTCTACCACCAATGCCTGCCCTGCCTGGCACACGACTTGGGGGAGGTGAGCCGCTGCTCAGGCCTGCCCTGGTACGGAGCAGGCGGCAAGTCTAAGCTGGCTGCTGGGTTAACTTCCACCTAGCTTAACTGGGATCTGTTGGTCCTAGTCTCGGATCTCAGCTCTGCTCCCCCAGTATGTGTGTTTCTATGGAGCCTTGGTCTATGCCCTCCACCACTGCCCACACTAGTACTGACATCAATGAGGACTGCAGGGTTCCGGGGACACAGAGGAAGCAAAGGCCTGAGGCTTCAGTACACAAGGTGCACTGTGTAGCTCAGGCCACCCTAGAACTCATAACTTTACCTCCCAAGTGTTGGGGGAGGCAGCCAGTCCGGAGAATCCAGCACACTGCCTTTCTTAATGTGATTAAATCACAGGCGCATGGCGCCGTGAACCTCCGAGGGCCAGCCACCATCTGCCAGGGTGGGCAACCAGCCAAGCACCAAGCCAGTGGGCGGGGCGGGGACACTTCCAGCCTTGGCAGGTGGGTGTGGCTGGGGAATAGGCGGGACCTGGCCGCCCCAGCTCACAGGGTGCCCATCACCCCACCACCACTACCACCACCACTGTTAAGAGGTTACAGCTACAAAAACCCACTCCTAAAGCAAGAGGGAGTGAGGCGGACCTGAGGAAGGACTTCCCTGACGAAGAGGGGCATGCTCAGTTCACACACGTTCCCTCAAAGCCCGGTCACCCACGGGATGTGGCCACAGCTCCTGGCTTGGAAAACCCACCAAGCCAGAGACTGTAGGCTCCAGGCCTGACCCATACTCACAGAGGAGGGAAGACCGGGCGGGACCTTCCGGACTTTCTTGGGCTGTGTATCTGCTGGGAACAATAGCAGGAGGATGGTCGTCTGCCCACCGCCCTCTCCACCTACCCTCATGGGGACCCTATCGAGTCGGGGTCCCCATGCAGCCACGAAAACCTGGCTCCTAGCCTGGTTGAGGTGGCACACACTTTTAATCCTGGCACTCAGGAGGCAGAGGCAGGTAGATTTCTGACCTCCAGGACAGCCAGGGCTACACAGAAACACCCTGTCTCAGAAATCAAATCTAAAAACCCAGGGTCCCACCCACTGGGACTCCAAGACCGTGATGTAAGAAAACACAGGGGAACCCCCTGCACAGAGGAACCTGGGGCTCAGGACAGCCCAGCAGACCTCTCCCAGGCCATCACACCCCAGGGGCTGGCACTCCTGCGGCCACTGAGGCTCAGCGGCACCCAGCCCAGGTGTCAGTCTCTGCCCCAACTCACCTAGGCCACCGTCTGCAGCTCTCCGCCGAGGGTTGCCGGAGTATGAGGGGTAATACTGGGAGCTGCTCTTGGCACCGGATGGGGACAGTGGCCCGGGGCTGCTGAGGCCCAGTTCTCCTGGCAGGAAGCCAGCCTGGGGGATGAGGACACCAGGAAGCTGGGGCTGATGTCTAGATCAGGCTGATCCCTGTATGGAGACCTTACCAGCTGTGAAGATCAATGCCACAAGGGCAGGCCAGGGCTGGGCCAGGCCCACAAGCCTCACTGTTGCACAGTGCCCAGGATGTACCCTCTCACCCCGGGGCAGAGGCCCATGCTGGGGTCTGCCCCATGGAAGCAGCAGAGACGAGGCTTTGAGCACCATATCCTGTATGCTGCCCAGATCTGCTCCTCACATGGGGTGGGGCTACTGAGCAGCTCGGGACTTGAGAGGTGACATGCACGTGACAATCTTTGGTGCCTGGTCCCAGCTAGGGCTTAAAAACTGCAGCTCCCCTGGTACAGTCTCAGCCCCCAGGGTCATCTTGGAAGTCAGGCCCCCTCTGCCCTTCTGCCTCAGTTTACCTGACTCAGTGCACCAACACTGGTGTCTCTCCCGAAGGTGGCATAGGCGCTCCGCTCACTGCCCTTGCCTGCAAGGGACAGAAGGGAGTCACTAGAGACCCCAGGAGGGCCTCAGACGGAGGGTCACAGAGGCCTCTGGCCAGGGTCCTGCCTGGACAGGCCCAGCTGCTCGGTCCCCTGGATACAGGACAGGGGACAAGGGGAACCTGCCAACACTGGGACCAACTGATCTGCATGCTTTTCTGTTACTTTTTCTTTGTTTGAGTTACTATTTTATGTGCACGAGTGTGTTCCCTGCATGTATGTCTGCGTACGTGTGTGCCTGGAAGACGGCATCAGATTCTTTGGGACCGGAGTTATGGATGCTGTGAGCCACCACGGGGCTGCTGGGACTGAACCCGGGTTCTCTGCAAGAGCAACGAGCGCTCTTAACTGCTGAGCTGTCTCTCTAGCCCTGATTTGTTTTGAGACGGGTTCATGTAGCCCAGGCTAGCCCTAACTTCCTAATCGTCCTGCTTCAGCCTTCGCAATGGCTGGATTCTGAAGGCTGCTCACCCTGCCAGCCCTCAGAGCTCACAGGGTCCACCCTGGGGAATGGGAGCAGGGTGTTGGGTTGGGCGGGAGAGGACAGGCAGGACCGGACACAGCTGGCCTCTGTGGGAACTGCCCTGTGGCCCTGTCAGGCAGGACGCCTGAGGAAGAGGCCGGAGAAGGAAGGCCCAAAAGGGAACATGCACCTCACAATGGCAGAGGCCACTCTGGGCCACCCTGGAAGGAGCTGGGGTCAGCGCTGACCAGTTCCGGACTCTAGAACATATCAACCTTCGTGGTTCTTCAGGCCTTCTGACCCCATCAGTCCCCCAGCCCCCACGGAATCCATGTGGGAAGTGGCATCTGGCACACGGCCTGCCTCCACTCCCAGGCTGGCCACACTCACCTCCCAGCCCCGGTCCTAGGAAGGTGGAAGAAGGCAGACTGCTGTGGGACTCACTGAAGTGGGCGCCTTCGCTGTACGTCTAGGGAGACACAAGAGGCTGAGCGTGACTGTCCCAGAGGCCGTTTCCTCACCCCCTGCCCAGGAAAGGAGACCCAGGGGCCTGGGCGCCTCACCCGGCTGGGATCGAAGGAAGAGCTGTTCTGATCACTGCTGCCCCAGGAGCCTGAGCTGGGTCGGTCCTCAAGTCCTGTAGGAGGCAAAGGGAAGCCTAGCCCAATTTTCAGGGGACCCAGAAGGCTTCAGGATGCCCCCTTCACCCAGATATGTCCCACAGCAATAAGGTCAGGCGTTTCCATCCACAGCCCAGGGGTCTGTTCCTACAAAGGCTGCTGCAGCTCAGTAATGTGGCTACTTCTAGGGCAGACTTCTACTCATCTGTCAAAACCTCTGCTGCTGGGCCCACTCTTTGGCCCATGGCCAGGCCTCCTGTTTAGGCCTATGTCTGACCATGCAGGGCATCTGAGTCAGACATGGTGACTTCAGAAGGGTCTTCACAAGTAGGGTCTCCCTGGAGGGGCCTCCACTGGGGAGGCTGACCAGCTAGCTCAGAGGGTAGGCAGATTCTGCTGGATGGGCACAGAGGCACACCTGGCTCGGGCCCCTGCAGCCTCGGAGGAAGATCAACGGTTTATATGGTAAGACAGGGGTTAACCAGCCTGGAGACCAGAGGACCTTGTCCTGAGGGGCGGGGTAAAGCAGGGCTGGGCCCTTATCTCCCCCAACACTCCTCACAGGCAGCTAACGGCCTATGCCCCAGAACAGTCTCCACCTGCAGCAAATTCACTCCTTCCTGGCACCCCGGGCCATCCCTATGCACCAGAACCAAAGGGTCCAACCTTGATTCCACCCCCAAATTGGCTTCATGACCATGCTGTGTGCCTCAGTTTCCCTACTGTAAAACTGCACCAACAGGCAGGTGCAGGACTGAAGAAATGTCCACATCCACTTTCTAGATGGGGGGGGGGAGCTCCTGTGCTCACCATCCCCTCTGCACCCCATGTGCCCCCTGTGCCACCCAGCTCCGCACCAGAAACTTTCAAACCCTAGAGACTTTATTACGAGCCTTTGTGTTCATCAAGTGCTCCCTGGAGGATCGTGTTTAATTGTGGCCTAATTTACATAATTATGCATATTAATCTCCCAGCCTCATGAATATTCACCCCTCAATTACTCCTTCCTGTTTCCTGATAAAGTTCCAGTGTGCTGGCAGTGGGGGGCTGGGACGAAGCCCTGGGGGCTCCAGGAACCCCTCCAGCATCAGGTGCAGTCTGTGGATGTCTACACCCCAAAATTTTCAGCTGTGTGTGGGGTAGGTGGGCAGGCAACACCCATGTTGTTGTGGTCCCATTAACCCTCATTCAGCACAAACCCCAGCAGCATACAGAATGCCTTGGAAGCCCAGAGCAGCCTGGGTGACCCCTGAACTCAGCAAAGAGTGTCCCATCCCCCAGAGGCTGGCAATGTTGAGGACTCCCCAAGACCTTCCAGCACAAACCCTATCTCGTTCCATTCTACAAATGATAAAACTCAGGAGACCCCTCCCCCACCCCATTAATACAGTTATTAAAATCACCCCACTGATAAATTATGCATCTTAATAACCCCAACATGAATATTCATAGCAGTTTCACTTGCATACTAATTAAAACGGTCTAAGAGAAGATGCTGGTGTCAGGCGCGCTCTCTCTTTACAATTTCTCCTCATGCCCCTCAAGGTGAAGCACCAGGAAACAGGCACCTCCACCCAGAGCTTGGCTCAGTCAAGCCCAGACAACTTAGAAGGCCCATATTTAGAGTTCTATTCTGTGAGGATTGGCACTTTGGCCCCTGACTTGCTTTTATAAATAAAGTTTTACTGGTACAGGGCGCTCCTGTTCACGTGCTGTCTACAGCTGTATTCACCACAGGTTCACTCTTAGGCCCATCATGGAGACGATCCCCTGCCCTGGTGCGGAGGACGACATGGGAGCACAGCTCACCAGGAGCAGCCCAGAGTGCGTGGAACTCAGCGTGGCCCGCACCATCTCCACAGGGGACGTCAGCTCACAGCACCAGCTCCACGTGAGCCTTCTAACAGGTACATGGACCAACTCACCAACCCAACCGTCTCTCCTCACGTCCACAGACGATGTCAGCCAACGCAGCCAGGGTCGGGTCACATCCACCCGAGGTCAGCTGACACTGTCCCAAGCAAGCCCAGAAAAGCCCTCAAACAGAACCTGCTCTCCTCCCACTGCCAACTCCACCCAGGACGACGAAAGACAAAGGCATGAGAGCAAGAGAACCCAACGAGGGCTGGAGAGAGGGCTCAGTGGTTAGAGCACTGGCCGCTCTTCCAGACGTCCTGAGTTCAGTTCCCAGCGTCCACATGGTGACTCAACATTGTCTGCAATTCCAGTTCCAAGAATTCCTAGGCCATTGCACTCACATATCCATAAGCACACTCCCACACAGATAACACACATCACACATAATTGAAAAAGTAAACAAAACAACAACAAAAAAAGAAAACAAATATGGCTGCATGACTAAGATGGCCGTGATACAAAGACAGAAAAAAACATAGAACAGCAGAGCTGAGAATCCTGGGCGGGGCTCACCCTGACCACGCCCCCAGCCCTCACTGGGGATTCTGGGCGGGGCTCCACCCTGACCACGCCCCAGCCCCTCACTGGGGGTTCTAGGCGGGGCTCCACCCTGACCACGCCCCCACTCTCTCTTCAAAGTCTAGCCTTGGGCTGAAGGCAGACTAGGTGGTTTGTATCTGCTTAGCATGCTTGAGGCCCTAGACTCCATCTTAACACATCCACTAATAATCAAAACTATTAGTGAACACATGGATTCTAAACTCCTAAACTCAGGAAAAGAAAGATAAGAACTTTAAAAAAAGTAATTAATATAAAGGTGGAAAGGAGTTGATGGCAAATATCGATTCTTCTCCAAGAAGATCCCAGGATAAGATCAATACAACAGACCCAGGAGAGTCAAGGACAAAGGGTCAGGCGGGAAGGCAGCCTCACAGACAGACCACCTTACAGGCAGCTGTGGAACATCAGAAACCTGACTGGGACAGACGGCTGTTCTGAGGAGTGGGGTTCACATAGCCAGGCTGGCCTGGAACCCACAACCCTCCCTGCCCCCTCCGGAGTGCCAGGACGACACAGTGGGCCAGGACACTGAGTGGGAATGGCTGATCCTCGAAGGACTGGCCGGCTACACTGACCAGGCTGTGTCTGGGTGAGAGGACACTCAGGGCAGGCTTGGCTGGCCAATCAGATTGGGGATGCCAGAAACTGAGGGGCAGCAAGGGGTAAGCAGAACCACCAGTAGATGCTGGGGAGATGGCCTTACTGGGACGTGTTCACCACATAAGCATGAGGACCTGAGTTAGAGCCCCAGAACTATAAAGCCAGGCACAGTGCTACACACACTTGGGACCCCAGCACTGGCGAAGCAGAGACGGGAAGATCCCCGAGACCCAGAGGCCGGCCAGCTTAGCTGGATGGGGAGCATTGGTGTCAAAGTACTGTTTCAAAAAACACAGTGGGGCCAGGCAGTGGCAGCGCATGCCTTTAATCCCAGCACTTCAAGGCGGAGGCAGGAGGATCTCTGAGTGAGTTCTAGGACAGCCAGGGCTACACAGAAAAACTCAGTCTCAAAGAAAAAACAAAAAACAAAAACCAACCAACAACAAAAAAGCAGGTGGCCGGGCGGTGGTGGCGCACGCCTTTAATCCCAGCACTCGGGAGGCAGAGCCAGGTGGATCTCTGTGACTACGAGGCCAGCCTGGGCTACAGAGCGAGATCCAGGAAAGGCACAAAGCTACAGAGAGAAACCCTGTCTCGATAAAACCAAAAAAAAATAAAAATAAAAAATAAAAAAATAAAATGGTTTTGGTCACTGTTTGTCCCAGTGACAGAAAGCACACTAGGATTCTCTAAGACTCACTATGACACTGTCAGCCACTGTGGTTCGAGACAGGGTCTCTCTATGTACCGCTGGCTGTCCTGGATCTCACTCTGTAGACCAGGCTGGCCTCGAACGCAGAGATCCACCTCTGCCTCTTGGGTGCTAGGATTCAGGCGTGGTCACTCACTCTGGCCTGAAAGAGCTCTGAAGCTTGATCCAGACAGATCCAAAGGCTTGTTGTGTAGGCTGACACAGCACAGGACAGAACCCACGGCTGTCCACAGGCCGTGGCACCTGCCCTGGGTGCCGTCTGGAAACACCAGCCAACACCACAGGTTGAGAGGAGCAGGAAAGGCAAGCTGTTGTGGGATACTTGTACACTGTGAAGATGTACTGCTGTGATTGGTGTAATAAAAGCTGACCAGTCCATAGCTAGGCAGGAGGTAGAGGTGGGACTTCCCAGGAGAGAGGGAGGAATCTAGGTCAGAGGAGACAGGAGGTACGAGATGGAAGAGAGGGATGCCACGTGATAGAACACAGATCAGTAGAAACTGGTTAATTAAAGTTATAAGGGTAGCTAGGAACAAGCCTAAGCTATCGGCCAAGCTTTCATAGTAGAAGTCTCCATGTCATTATTTGGGAGCTGGCAGGTGGGGACAGAGAAAGACTCATTCCAGAAGGCTGTCTGCTTAGGGGCAGTAACAGACTGAACGTGGAGAAGAGGAGCAGAAACACAGGGGACAGAGAGGCAACTCAGCGAACCAGGAGGGGACCCCCAAAACGTAACAGAGAAGCCCATGCTGACCTCCAATTTGTTAGCTAGCTGAGAATGCCCTGAATTGAGTATCCCCTCCCCCATCACCCAGTACCACCATGTTCATGTGATCCTGGGATGAAACCCAGGGCCTTGGGTGTACAAGGTGGCTGCTCCACCCTCCAGCCACAACCCTGGTCTCAGCTATCTAACGCTTCTACATTCAGAGCTTATTTTAAAAAACTGGTAGAGGCCGTGTACGTGACTCAGCAGAGAATTCTTTTGCTTGTTTTGAGACAGGGTCTCACTCTGTAGCCCTGGCTAGCCTGGAACTCGGGAGATTCCCCCTGCCTCTGTCTCCCCAGTGCCGGGATTAAGGGGGTATACTGCTGTGCCTGGCAGCAACTGAGTTCTCACTTTCCATTCCGGAGGCTCCTGATCCAATCCCCCGTCGGCAAATAAAACAAACATAAAATCAACCCCTCTGCCAGACAGTTGACTCAGCAGTTCCCAGCACCCACCCGCAGCCTTCTGTAACTCCAGGTCCAGGGATCCGACACCCTCTTCTGGCCACCACAGGCACCGGGCATGCACGTGAGGTAGATACACATGCAGACGAAACACCCACACACATAAAATAAACAAATAAACCCCAGAAAGGCACTCAGAGAAGGGAGCTCTCGGAGACGTTTCCAACAGCCCGAGAAACTCCCCTGCACTGTTTCCATTGTCTGACTTAACCTCCTCTGATCTGGTGACAAGAAGGCCGGAGAAGCCTTCCTGTGTAAAGTGTGTGGCTGTGTGGGGTGGGAGATGGGGCAGCCCTACTCAGTTAGAAGGAGATCCCAAATTTCAGCCTCCTGATTGTAGTGGATAGCCATCCCAGCATTGGCCTGGAAGTTCCAACCCCCATTGAGGCTTCAGTAATGATCACGCCCACAAGGCGGGGCAGAGGAGGGAGCGGAAGACTGAGGATCAAGAGGAGGTGGCTCTCTTGGTTCGGGGACACTGGACGCAGGAGGTAGACCGAGCAGAGTTCTCCAGAGAACACCACCGGACTGTGCTATACCTTTGCCAGACCCTGCAACCTACCCCTTCATTTGTAAGTTACCCCACAAAATAAACCTCCCTTTTAACTACGTGGAGTGGCCTTAATAATTTCACCAATACCTGATGATTTCCACAGGAGTAGCCACTGCATCCACATTCTGCACCTGTGAGGACCAGGAACTCCAAGAACGTTACCCAAAGTTATCATGTAACACACAGTGCTCTAGAAATGGAGGTCGTAATTGTTCTTAAGATGTGGTGGGTTTTTATTTTTAAGATAGGGCCTCACACCGGGTGGTGGTGGCGCACACCTTTAATCCCAGCACTCGGGAGGCAGAGGCAGGCAGATCTCTGTGAGTTCGAGGCCAGCCTGGGCTACAGAGTGAGTTCCAGGAAAGATAGGGCCTCACTACGTTGTCCTGGAAACCTGGAGTTCCCTGTGTAGACCAGGCTGGCTTCTGCTTCCTGGGTGCTGGGATTAAAGGTGTGCACATCTGGCCAAAGACGTAACTTTTTTGTTCTAGCTGTGACAAAGGGGAGGAGATATCGGCATAACAGACAGCTTGGACACGTCCCTGAGGAACCATGCTGAGCTCCTCGAGGCACATGTCTTACCAGACGGCAGACCACAAGGATTCCATCTATGCAGCAGCAGCAGGGTCGGGGATGTGAGAGAGAAAGAGGTGAGAACCAGAACCCCTCCTATGTACAGAGCGCCTACGTATAGCGCAAGTCACGCATCACACAGGTTCCTTTGTAAAGAGAGAGTGCAGGTCGACACAAGTTGTGGGGTGGGGGCTGGTTTCACCACACTGGGGGCTGGCACTCAGGATCTACAGACGGCTATGGGGGCATCACGCTCAGGAACTACTGTTCTGAGTTCTCACCCCTTTCCTGAGACTTAAAGAGTAACTTCAAAATGAAACATTATCAAGAAAAAAACTTCATCAAATGCAGGAGGGCTCAAGCCACGGAAGGCTCTTCACCGTGAGACTGATAGGCCTCTGAGCCCTAGCTCCCACCCACAGCTGGAGCACTGTGCCAGCCTTCCTCGGTCCTGTGTTCTTGTGGCATTGCCCCAGAGTGTCAGGGCCAGCCCTCCTTGGACGGGCAGTGGTAAGGGGACCTGCCGTATGCACCCCTCTCCTGTATGCACCCCCTCTCCTGTATGCACCTTCATCTCCAAGGATAGGATGAACATCCTCTCTGCAACCCAGACTGACGGAAGTGCTGTCCCTCAAAGGTGACGTGACCCATGTGGTCTCTATTCCCTGCGGTCTTTGGGCTCCAGATACACCACCACCGTGAGGGCCAGCCAACAGTGTCTCCAGGACAGAGTCCCAGAGCTCCAAGGCCACATTCTAGGCTTCTTAGGGACTGAACACGAGCCTGGTACCCGAGGGTCCAAGGCATGGATGAGGGCAGGTCTGGAGTGAGATTAACTGCACAGAAACCATAAAAACCAGTGGGTGATGTTCTCAGGCCCCATCCAGGCCAGGCTTGCAGGAAGCAGCCCACCAGGATGTATCATCCCCAAGGAGCCTCCTCCAGGTCCCAAAGCCGGCCTTGTCGATGAGGGGCAAAGGGTCTGGAGAGCCGAGCTGCCAACAGGACAGCCCTCTCGATACCCTCACAGTGGCTGCCAACCTGGCCTTACCCCTCTGTTGTGGCCGGAAGCCTGGGCACTGCGGATTGGGGGCTGCTTCCGGGGTGATGGGAGCCTGTGGGGATTTCCAGGCCCTCAGGAGTGCCCAGATGGCCCTCCATCCACTTCCTCAGGCCGAGGGGAAGACCAGCAGGGCAGGGACTGATGGCCTCGCTTTTGGGTGGGGTGGGTAAGAGCCACCCACACCAGCTTCCCAAATGTCTCCTCCACACAGCCCAGAAAGACCTTGTTTAACAAAAGCCAGCTAACTTCAACCCCATCCATGTCATCTTAGATCTATGAGATATTTCTCCTTCGAGACCTCGGAAGTCCTGGGTCCTATGAAACCCCCTGCCCCTGCGGTCCCTGTACCAGGCCAGACCATGTATATACCAAGCAACTAATACCTATTCAAAATGTAATCAGTGGGGGAGGCAGGGCCACACCGTGGGCCTCATCGTTGGAACAGACAAGACACAGAGGCCTCACTTCCAGTCAGCCCAACTCAACGGCCTCTAGAACGACCACATTCTGGTGGGTCAGGGCGTGAGGAAATGCCACTGTCCACAGGGACGACCACCAGCCAGATCTCCAATCAGTCCTCACAAACACACCCCGTGCCCCGCAATCCTACCTGAGCCTGCGAACTGGGTTCCAGCCAGGGAGGCCGGCCGGCCCTTCCCGTTGGCCACAGGGAGTGGAAACATCTGTGGGGACAGAGGAGCGTGGTAAGTATCGCAGCAGAGTTGGGGTGGCAGGAGTGTCCAGCTAAGAAAAGCCCAGAGACTCGGGCTCGCTCCTCTGTGGTGCACCACAGAGCTCCATGGTCAGGTGACCCTGCGGCAGGACATACGTGGAAGGAGACCGCACACAACTCCGCAGCTGAAAAGAACTCTAGGTCAAGGGGGGTAGAGTGACCCACTCGCTAGAGGTATGACTTAATGTTTTTGTGTGTCAGCAACCTTGGGGGTCATTTCTCAGGAGCTGCACTTTTTGTTTTGATTTTGAGACAGGGTCTCTCTGTGTAGCCCAGGCTGGCCTCGAACTCACAGGGATCCACCTGCCTCTGCCTGCTCAGTGCTGGGGCTACAGGTGTAGGGACATCTTGTCTCTTGAGACACTGTCTCTGTCTGCAGCTTGCAGAGTAGGCTAGATTGGCTGGCCGGAGCTCCCCAGTGCCAGGGTTACGGGTGCATGCCCCCTGCCCCACCTTTTACATGGGTGCTGGGGGTGAGCACTACACCAACTGAGCTGTCTCCCCTGCCCTGATTTCATTTCTGAGACAGGCTCTCTGTGGCCCAGGCTGGCCCTGAAATTATGGTCCTCCTGCCTCAGCTTCAGGAGCGCTGGATGACAGGGATGTGCCGCAGTGCCTGAAACCATCTGCTCTGGAGGTGATGCTTCCTCCACCCCAGCCTGACTACAACATGCTTCTGTTCAACGGTGGCCGGGCCATCCCCGTGTGTTCAGACACCCCCACACCATGGAGGGCCCCCACTTGTCTGAGTGGCTCACTTACGGGCACCACAGGAGGCCCAGAAGACACACTGCAAGTGTGGCCCAGCCCCAACTAAGGGGAAACTGAGGTCATCCCGGCACTTGGGAAGCAGAGGCAGGATAATGTCATCTAAGGTCTTCCTTGGCTACATAGGGAGTTAGAGACCATGTGAGACCTTGTCTCAAACCAAAAAGAGAAGGGACTGAGGTGCTTGGAGGCAGAGCTGGGCGTGTGTGAGGGTCCTAGAGGGAACCTCTTACACATAGGGTGACCCCTGCCACGCCCACACCCCCTCCCAGCTCCTTCGTGTCCACAGTGCTAAGTCTGCATATTAAAGGGCTCAGAGACACAGCCAACTCCCAACCAGAGTGCCAGCTTTCATCTGTGTGTCCCAAGTGACAGGAGTGGTGTCCCCCACGCCACCCACACTATGCTCTAAACCCACCCATAGACACACAGGACACGTGCAGGGCCACCGTCCCTGCCCCCTTGTACAGAAGAAAGAGCAGTGGCAGGCACGTGGCTCTATCTGGGTCCAGCACAGGCTGCAGAGTGAGACGCCATCTCCAAAAATTGAAACGAGGCACAGGGCTGGAGAGACGGCTCAGTGGTTAGTACACTGGCCGTTCTTCCAGAGAACCCGGGTTCGATTCCCAACACCCACATGGTGGCTCATAATTATCCGGAACTCTAGCTCCAAGGTATCTGATGCCCTCTTCTGACCTCTGGGGCACCAGGCATAAACATGGTGCGTGCACGTGCACATACACACCCCACCAAAAAAAAAAAAAAAAAAAAAAAAAGGGAAGAATGAACGCTGGACAAGGTGGCACAGGCCCTGTCTTCCAACACTCGGATGCAGGAGGATTGAGAATTCAAGAACAGCCTGGGCTACATGAGACCCTAGTTCAAAAACAAGACCCTTGGGCTGGAGAGATGGCTCAGAGGTTAAGAGCACTGGCTGCTCTTCCAGAGGTCCTGAGTTCAATTCCCACCAACCACATGGTGGCTCACAACCATCTGTAATGAGATCTGGTGCTCTCTTCTGTATACATAATAAATAAATAAATCCTTAAAAACAACAACAACAACAACAAAAAAAAAACCAAGACCCTCTAACCAAGGACTCACCTCCCAACTTGGCCACACAAGGTCCCGCTGGGGAGGTGAGTCCCTACCTGCTTCTACCTCAGTTTCTCCTCTGTACCCCGGGATACTCTCTGACCTAAATTGGGAAACCCTGGGCCTTTGGACTGAAGAGGAGGTGGCCCAGAGGCTTGGGGTGTTCCCATGGGTCCAACAGGGCTGAGCTGCGCCCCAAGCTGTGTGTTCCGGGCCACTAGGCCGTGACCTGTCAGTTTAACAATAACAAAAAAAAAAAAAAAAAAAAAAAAAAAAAAAGAAATTAAAAAACAAGCGGGCTGGGCTGGGGCCTCTGCCTACTCAGCCAGGGAGGTAAAAATAAGATGGATCTTAAAAATACCGACAGGGCCTTCCGGGGCCTTGGGGGCTCCGTCCCCAGGGCTGCATTTCCGCAGGCTGGCGAGTGGTGCTGTTTCGGTGTGGGCACCCTTGTTTTTGGCAGAATTCTGTGGCCTGGGTGCCTTGTGGGTCGGAGCAGGGGAATTCAGACCGGAAGTCGCCGTAGGAGCTTTCAGGGAGCAGTCGTACCTCTGGGGGTGGGGCTGAGAGCTCGAGAACCCACAGAGCTTAGAAAACCATGCTGGTTCTTGAAGCACAGGCCCAGTGTCCCCACCACCAGCCACAAGGGTGCCCACTGCACAGCCGGGTGAGCCGAGGGTCCTAGGCTGTGGAGATGCCCACCAGGGGCCCCTCACCTGCCCTGCAGCAGCCTCTGTGGGTATTTACAGAGCTGAAGAACAGGCAGGAAACTGACCACCTCTCCCCACCCAGAGCTGACGGAGCTAGTGGAGCAGGGTTGCTGAAAGCCTTTGGGGGGGCAGGGGAGGGTAAGTCACGGGCGCCCCAGAAGTGGTGGCTTTTCTCTCCGAGGTCCGCAGCATGGGTCAGCACAGCCTGGGACCTCATTCTCACCACTTTGATGATCACTTTCCTGACTAGACAGCCAAGGCCACCAGCCCCCCACAGCCACATGGGGCTTGTGCAGAGGGCCTGCCGGGGGAGGGGCTGGAGCCCCGAATAGCCCTTCCCTCTCTCTGGGAAGCAGTAGGGGGGTCCATTTCCTTGGAGGCTGTCACCATACCCATGGGGGATTCCATTCCTCCATTCCCTCCTGAGACCTGTCCCACTTCTGCTGGGGCGCTGGGGGCTCCACTTGGGCAGTAGCTGCCAGCCTGGGAGCAGGGGGCAGGCACGGGGACGGCGGCTCACCATGCTGAAGTCCAGGAGATCACTCAGCTCTTTGTCAGAGCCCACAGGTGCTATTCTCTGAGGCTGGTTCATCGTCCGGCCAGGGCAGTAAGCGTGGGAACCGGGGTGGGTTCCCCAGACCTAGAGACAGCCCTGTGTGGTGACACAGGGGCAGGAGAGAGACAGAGAGGTCTGAGAGCGTGGACGAGCAGGGATTACAGGCAAGGGGCTGGGGTCTATGGGGCCCTGGAGGGAGGAGGCAGGAACAGGCAGGGAACCTGGGGTTTGGGGGGATCCCCTGTAGACCCTTCCCTAGGAGCAAACAGGTAGCTTCAACAATAGAGAGGGTACACAGATGAACTCTCTCCATTCCCAAAGGACCACCAGAGCACATTTTAAACCAGTGTTGGGGGGCTAGGGATACTCGCTGTCAGCCCCCTGGGGTGGCCTGTCCATGGGTCCTTTCCAGGAGAGCGATGGACAGGCTCTGCCTCCTCCAAATAAATTTGGTAACACTCAAAACCCTGGTCACCCCCAAATTCAAAGCAATGCAAACTTCTAACTTCAAGACTTCATGGGTGGAACAGATACTTTGTCTGGACCCACAAATTCTCCCTCTCACCCCTGAAACCTAACCTCATGCAGAAAAGTTAAAAAACAAAACCAAACCAAGCCGGTTGCCTTATTGTCAGGATATATCCGGGAATTATTCGGAACAAAGTTTGAAAACATCCTTTTACCAACATCACCCTGGGGGGGGGGTCCCCAAGACCTGGGATTCCCCTTCAGGTCCCAGGGGCTCCGCTACACCAGCGGGGGAGGGGATCCACCTGCCAGGCCGCATTCCCCACCCCACCCCACCCCGGGGAAGAGAGGAAAGCCTAGACGGCCACCAGACACTAAAAAATTAACTTTTTCCAGGGTTCCCCAGAGAGAAGAGAAGGTAGGGTGGCCTGAGAAACCACAGGGTGGGGAAGGAGGTTCTGGGTTGAGGGAGGACCCATGTCCAGAAGCTCAAGGACCCCAACTCTTTTGTTCCCCAACTCAGACACGGGGTGGGAAACAATCGCCTAGAGCACCCCTCCCCCGCGGTTTCTTCTCTTTTCTTTTTATCCTTTTCGGAGGACGTGTGAAACTGACTTTTTTTTTCTTCTAAGTCGTACAAAACCACACTTTTTTTTGTGGGGTACTTGAAACCGACTTTTCTAGGTAACCCCCCCCCGGGGGGGGGCAGGCAAAACACTGCACAGTCAGGGGTGCCACAAACACTTTGGGGGGAGAGGAGTGGGACGACCTGAGACTTCTTGGATTGTTGGGAGGGAGGCAGAGTTGGGGACAGCCCTCCCTTCTGTCCCTCCCCCCACTCTGGCTGCGAGTGCGGGAGGGAGAGAGGCTGGAAGCTCTGAGGCTCGAAGGCAGGCCACCACCGTGTCCCAAACCCAGGGCTGTGCCGCGCCCCACGTTAACACAGAGCAGATGTTCCCATCTTGGGGTCCCCACGTCTCCGCACCTTCCCTGTACCCAGGGGTCCCTTTCCTGTAACAGACAAAAGAACCTGTTCTTTTTTCCCTCCGAACTCTAGCTTGAATTAGGGGGCCCGTTCCTGAGAGTGTGGGGGATGTGCCTCCCACGATCCCCAGGAGTTGGGGATCCCAAGCTAATGAAGTGAAGAGATTGTCGTTACTCTTCCTTCCAAACTCCAACTCGGATGGAGGGCTGGGGGCCTCCCTGGCTGAGAGTGGGTGGGAAGGGGACACCTCCCTCAGAACCCCCAGAGTTAGGGAACCCCAGGTCGGGAGTGCGGGAGTGACCCTCACCCCTCCAAACTCCAGCCAGGATCAAGGAGATACCTCCTCGAGTGAAGGGGCGGAGGTGGGCGGTAGGGGACACCTCCCCTACGACACCCACGAGTTGGGGCCCCCTAAGCGGATGAAATGAGTAAAGGGTCCTCGCTCTTCCCTCCAGACTCCAGTGCGATCATGGGGCCCCTCCGAGGCTGGGGATTGAGGGTAGGCGGTAGGGGAGCACCTCCCCGAAGGGCTCCAGGAGTTAGAGTACCCCTATCGGATGAGGTTGGGTGGCCGTCCAAAGAGAACCATCACAAAAGAGGCCTGGGCAAAGTTTGCTCCCAAGTGCGCGCGTCCCCTCCACGTCGCCCCCCTCTCCAGGCGCGCAAAGTTGCAGGCGGAGAACAATGCGCCGCCGGGCCCGGGGCCCTGCGCAAGGAGGACGCGCGCAGCCCTCCCCCGGGGGCTCACCCTCCCCGGCCACGCCGCGGACCCGAGACAGACCCGGAGCCAACTTTTCCTTTCCGTGCACTGAGCAGGGGGGGTCCCCACCGTGCGCGCGTCCCCGTGCGCTCCACGCGCGCGCCCGGGGGCCCCTCCGCGTGCGCTCACCTGCTGGGCGGGGGCATGCACCGCGCACACCGGGGCTCCCTGCTGCCCACCGCCCTCGGGGACCCCGGGGACAAAAGGGTGGCGGGCGCGTCCCCGAGGGTCGCGCGTGGGCGGCGGGAGCGCGCAGGGCTCGGGGGCGCGCGTCCTTCCTCCTCCTCCCCACTCGCGTTCGCGTCGCCCGGCCCCTCTCGAGCTTCTCGCAGAGCAGGCCCCGCGGGAAGGGACCGGAGCAGAGGCGGCGGCGCGCGGCGGTGGCCCGCGGTGGCCCGCTACGCCCGCAGCCGCCGGCGCTGCCTCATCTTCCTGCGGCGGGAGACATGTTCCGCCCCCCCAGCCCGCCCCGCGCCGCCCGCGGAAGCCACGCCCCCGGGAAGCCACGCCCCCGCCCTCCGAAAGCCACCTCCCCTAAGTCGCCGCAGCCGCGCCCCGACCGGATGCACTCCACGGATCCCTCCACCACCTCTTGAGGCGACCCCAACACACACCACCTCACAACGGTCCACTGCCAAAACACCCACAGATATTACCATGACACCCAGAATCATCCAGTATCTAATACTAAAGTGCTTCCGGCGGAGATGTTATCTGTCAATCAAACCGCGGTAAAGCCTCAGGGACTATCTTCCTACGCGGCGGAATACGTGCACTGAGCAAAGCGTCCGTGACGCAAGCGGGAAGGACCCGGAGATTGAAAGATAAGGCCCGCCACAGATAGCCAATGGGGAGACGGGAAGCTTTAATTGACAGCAACTTCAACCATTCATCATGAAGCAGCGTCTGCACTCCCGCCCCCACAGCAGAGGCGGGATTCTCAGAGCCAGAGGCCGCGAGAAGCTCTCTCCACGGGAAAGCGGTGGAAGGGCGGAGGCTGGGCTTGTATTTTCTGGTTGTTATGCCCGCCGGCGCCGCCACGTCGAGTGGGTTCTATTTGCGTTTCTAGGGTCGGCCCTGGGTGTTGTGCGTTGCGAGCGGGTATATCGAAGTCGGCAGGGCACATCAGATCCTTGATGAGAGCTAGAGAGCTTGGGTTCGTGCGAGGGACCCCCACGTGGATCCACTTTTCCTTCTCTTGAAAATAGATGTTCCGGGACCAAAAAATGCCGGGCGTGGTGGCGCACGCCTGTAATCCCAGCACTCGGGAGGCAGAGCCAGGCGGGTCTCTGAGTTCGAGGCCAGCCTGGGCTACAGAGCGAGTTCAAGGACAGCCAGGGCTGCACAGAGAAACCCTGTCTTGAAAAACAAAAAAAAAGTTAAAAATGAAAATAAAATGTAAAAGAAGGAGGCCAGGTGTAGTGTTGCAGGCCGCTGAGTGAGGACTTTTCCAGCTCCCACCCCCCGGGGCTCCCAGCCCGATGGACGTCCCCAGGCATCGCACAGGTCTGGGGCCCTTTCAGAGAGGTAGAGAGTTGGGAAGGGGCTCATGTAGCCCAGGCTGGCCTCCAACTCCCTGTATAGCCAAGGATGACCCTGAACTCCTGTTGGCATCCCCGACCCCCACACCCCCACCTAGTGCTACAGTCTTAGCCGCACCTGGTTATGCGGAGCTGGGATGGAACCCAGGGTTTTGCATAACCTAATGGAGCTCTCTACCAACTCAGCCCTAGCCCCAGGCCCCAGTTGGAATCCTTTATCCTTCCCCGCCAGGTCTCAGAATCCTGGAGCAGTTCTTGGTACTGGCCAGGACTCGGTTTACCCAAAAGGAAAATGGGTGAGTACAATCATAGGCTCCTCAAGTTCCTGCCTGGTCCTTCTATGTCCCTGCTGAGGGACTGAATCTCTGTCCTTGCAGCCCCGAAGCCTTTGCTGTGTGTGGCCCAGCCCTGGTTCCGTGAACCTGAGAGTTTGGCCACTGACTTCAGGACGCAGCATGCTTTGCACTGGGCATGACGGCTGCCCTGGGGGCCGGAACACCCGCTAATTCTGTCATCCGAAGCAAGAAGTCCTCAGAGACCCTCCTTCAACTGCCCACAGTGCTCTTCCCAAAGACAAGCTGTCACGTCCTTCCCGGAGTGAGTCCATCGTACATAGAAAGAGAGTCCCCGGTCCACCCCGGGGCCACACACCTGCAGGGAAGCTCTCCAGGGACCCACAAGCCACCATTGTCTTCCCCCAGGAGGCCCATCCTGGGCTGAGTCACCGGTGGAACAGCCGTGGTGGGGAGCCCTCTCTGGCTGTCACCTCTGCCCAGCCCTGAGGCTTGGGTGTGCCCTGGCACCAGGACCAGCTGCCAGGGGCTGGAGCCAGGGCCCCTCCAGGGCGGCCCACGGCCTGCCCGCCTCCGCACCCCTGACTATGCCCTTTGTTCTGCTCTGGATGCTGGGGAGCCTGTCCACCTGCCACGGAACCCTTCCCATTCAGCCCTGCGAACTGTGTGCCCAGCCTGGGACCTAAAGTCATGTTTGCAGGATTACGGAGCGCCCCACTGGCACCAAGGACAAATTCCCATCAGCGAAGGGGACAGACAGACTAGGAGGATGGAAAGCTGGGCCTCCGCTACTAGGGAAACTGAGGAAGGAGGAATCCAAGTTCAAGGGCAGCCTGGAAAACTTGTGGGTGATGCTTGTCTGAAAAGTTAAAAAGAAGGCTGAGGGTGTCACTCAAGGGAAGAGCCCTGACCTAGAATCCCCAGTGGGGGGCTGGGGGCGTGGTCAGGGTGGAGCCCTGACCTAGAATCCCCAGTGAGGGGCTGGGGGCGTGGTCAGGGTGGAGCCCCGCCCAGAATCCCCAGTGAGGGCGGGGGGCGTGGTCAGGGTGGAGTCCCCGCCCAGAACCCCCAGTGAGGGGCTGGGAGCTTATGTGAGCTGGGGTCCGGGTTTCATCCCCAGAAGTGGCTGTGAGCAGCAGACACAGTGATGTAGGAAGGTCCCGTCCCATCTGATGTTAGACTCCAGCAGTTGGCTCAAAGGATTCGTGTAGGAGGTCGGACCCTGGACTCTCCCACTTTGGAATTGTCCAGGGTCTCCTGTGACCAAGGTCAGGGGTCTGAGAAAGGCCCTAATCAAGGCAGGAAGAGTGGGTGGGCAGCCAGGTGGATTTGAAGGATGGCTGAAAACTCACCGTGGGGCGTGGTCAGGAGCAGCTGCCTTCCTGCTGGGTGGAAGTGGGAGGGCCTGTGTGAGGTCACCTCGGGGTCCTGGAGAAGGAAGAAGGGGAGCAGGAGTTCGTGGCCCTGAGGTGGAGCCAGGGGTCAGCCAGGAGGGCTGGGTGAGAAGTGCATGAATGTGTGGAGGAGACACTGACGGTGGGTCCCCAGCACCGGGTAAGCCCTGTACCAAGCCGAACCCCAGGTTTTCCTTTTCTTTTCCTTCTGTTTTAGACAGTCTCATGGAGCCCAGGTTGGCCTTGAATTCACTAAGTAACCAAGGATGACTTTGAACTTTTGATCCTACAGTCTCCACCTCCTGAGTGCAACAACAGGCTTGTGCCGCCACATGTGACTTACGTGGTTTTGGGAAGGGAACCAGAGCTTCGTGTGTACTACGTGCACCCTAGCTCTACCCACTGAACGACAGCCTGAGTCCTGGCTTTTATTTATTTTTTAATATTACTGATTTATTTTTACGGGTACATGTGTGCTCTAGTGTATGTGTGTATACCACGTGTGTGTAGGAGTCCGGTCAGAAGAGGGTGTCAGGTCCCCAGAACTGGAGTTACAGTTGTGAGCCTCCATATGGGTCCTGGGAATTGAACCAGAAGCTATTGAGTGCTCTTAACTGCTGAGCCATCTCTGCAGCCCTGACCTTGGACCTCTCCATGACCTCTGACCCAGCACTGGCCTCAGCATGAACCCCAACCCCAACACAGAGTCCTTCAGTTTGAACTGGAGCCCAGCTCATCTTGATGGTGGGCTAAGGAGACCCCACCATGGTCCCCAAGCCCTCCGGATGCACCTCAGGAAGGTGATACCTGCCGAGGAAGGCAACAACCTAGCTCCTGGCCAGGCACCTCAGGCCCTGACTCAGGTGCCCCGGGGCCTGCTCTGCCACATTCCAGGACAACATGTACACACACTGGGCGCCTCCCTGTCAGCCCCCACGGGCACCATCCGGCCTAGTGACCCCAGGGAGGCCCAGTAGGGGACAAGAAACCCGCCTGGGCTTCTACCCACGCGCCAGCCTGCAGGGCATCCCAGCTGACCTCTGCCTGTAGTGGCAAGGGTGAAGTTGTGGGCGGCTGCTTGGGGACAATATCAGGGTATCCACTTTCTTCCCAGGATTCACCCTGAGGGACTGAGCAAACCATCCGCTATTCACATGGGTAAACTGAGGCTCATGGTCAGAGTCCTTTACTGGAGGATGCACTGGGCTCCTGTGCCCAATTCTCCAGACAACAGGGAAGATGTCTGGGCTATGCCTACCCTGTGGGACAAAGGGCAAAAGGTCAGAGTCATTGATGGCCACCTCCACATGCTGAGGACTTGGGGGGGCGGGTTACTCGAAGATGCTGGGGACACAAAGACACAAGGGACCTGACGTAGCGGAACCTGGCTGTGGGAGATGTTGGGGTGAAGAGAACAAGTAAAGACTCCATTTATAGACTCCACAGGCAATGACTGGGTAATTGGGGCACAGACACCCCAAATCTGTAGTGTGAGAGCTGACCTCAAGGTGAAGACTCAGGGCCTGGGAACCTCTGGCAGGCAGGTCATCACTGATCAGCACCAACCGACTGGCCCACGACTGATGTCCCCCTTCAGAGCCGGTCACCCTGCCCCAGTTCAGTTCAACTCCAAACACCCAGAGGCGGCCGCGTGCCCTGAATTTCACATCCTTCCCGTCTGGGCCTTTGGGCCTCTCACAGCTGCTAGGTTGGGGCCTTTCCCAGGTGGGTTACCTTCCCTCTCTGTGCCATTTTCCAGAAGACTCCCAGGCCCCTCGCCTCACAATATTAATCCCCTGTGGTCGCTGGCAGATCAGCCCCGCCCCAAAGACAGGGACTTCCGGTTTACTATTATATGATACCACCACAGAGTATAGTCCAAGCTCTAAGGCTCCAGGGAGGAGGCTGGCAAGATGCATCGGCTGACCGGGGAACTGCTACCAAGCCTGATGCCCTGAGTTCAATCCTGGGATCCACATGGTCGAAGTAACAGATTCCTGCACATTGTCCTCTGACCTCAGTGCTGTGTCTAATGTACACAAACAAAACCTTTGTTTTTCTTTTTTCTTTTTCTTTTTTTTTTTTTTTTTTTTAGTTTTTCAAGACAGGGTTTCTCTGTGTAGCTTTGCGCCTTTCCTGGAACTCACTCTGTAGCCCAGGCTGGCCTCGAACTCACAGAGATCCGCCTGCCTCTGCCTCCCGGAGTGCTGGGATTAAAGGCGTGCACCACCACCGCCCGGATACAAACAAAACCTTTTAAATGGCTAAATAATAATAATAATAATGATGATGGCTCCTGAGAAATGACACCCAAGGAACATGTAAACATGCACGCACACACACAGCTGGGGGGCAGGAAATGTCTGCACTCAGATGAGCTCCCTGTATTCTTGGGGTCTTTGCCCTCTTCCCAGGGCAAGAAAAAGGCTCAAACCCAGAACTACCAAAGAAGATGGAGCTGGGGGCGGGGGAAGCGGGGGGGGGGGGGTAAAGAGGGAGGAGCAGGCCTGGGGCTCTTAGGCCAGCCTGGGCTACAGAGCGGGACTGTATCTCAAAGAAACAACAAAAACAAACAAAAGGCCCTGAATGTGACTAAACACTCCGAACTGTAGCTGACTGGGAGCTGGGAGAGGTGGCAGCTGGGTAGAAAAGATCTTGGCCCGCTGAAACCCATGGAGGATCTGTGTCCTTCACAAAAAGAGTTCCTTCAGGAAAAAAAAACAACAAAAACCCAGAACAGGAGGAAAAACAATGACCGTTAGAAATGGCCCAGGGCTGGGCTGTAGCCCAGTGGCTAGAGTACTTGCCCAGCACGCAGCCCCCGACTGGGGTCTATCCCAGCACCACAGAAACCCACACGGTGGATGAAAGATGGAAGCAAGAGGATCAGGAGTTCAAGGTCATCTTCGGATCCACAGTGAGTCTGAGGCCAGCCTGGGATACTAGAGACCTTATCTCAAAAATCAGTAAATACTAATAGGCCTGGGATAAGCACTCCAGCACTTGGGAAGCTGAGGCAGGAGCATCATGAAGCCAGCCTGGGCTACATACGCAGGAGACTGATCACCACCCAAAGCACCACTCTTTAATTTTTATTTATTTATTTATTTATTTTTGTGCCTGGGTGTTTTGCCTGTGTGTCTGCCTGGGCACCACGTGTGTGTCTGGTGTCCACAGAGGACAGATCGGGACGTCAGCTCTCCAGGAGTTACAGAGGGCTGTGAGCCTCCTTCTGGTGCTGTGGCTCAACAGTGGGTCCCCTGGAGGTGGCAGGCCTGTGCCCCCCGCACCCTGCTCCATTCTTATTAGCCAACTTTTTAGGGGAGACAGTGCAGAGGCCCACTCGCTAGCCCAGGCTGGCCTGGGGCTCCCCATGCTCCTGCCTGGGCTTCGCCGGGCATCTCAGGCTTGCTCACCTGGCCTGTCTGAAAGGTAAGTTTTTGTGAAGAAGGAGGAGGAGAAGGAGGAGGAGGAGGAGGAGGAGGAGGAGGGGGAGGAGGAGGAGGGGAAGGAGGAGGAGGGGAGGAGGAGGGGAGGAGGAGGGGGAGGAGGGGGAGGAGGAGGAGGGGAAGGAGGGGAGGAGGAGCAGGAGGAGGGGGAGGAGGAGCAGGAGGAGGGGAAGGAGGAGGAGGGGGAGGAGGAGGGGGAGGAGGAGGGGGAGGAGGGGGAGGAGGAAGGGGAGGAGGAGGGGAGGAGGAGGAGGGGGAGGAGGAGCAGGAGGAGGGGGAGGGGAGGAGGGAGGGGGGAGCAGGAGGAGGGGAGGAGGAGGGGGAGGAGGAGGGGAGGAGGAGGAGGGGGAGCAGGAGGAGGGGGAGGAGGAGGAGGGGGAGGAGGAAGAGGAGCAGGAGGAGGGGGAGGGGGGAGGAGGAGGAGGGGGGAGGAGGGAGGGGGAGGAGGAGGAGCAGGAGGAGGAGGGGGAGGAGGAGGAGGAGGAGCAGGAGGAGGGGGAGGGGGAGGAGGAGGAGGAGGAGGAGGGGGGAGCAGGAGGAGGAGGGGGAGGAGGAGGAGGAGGAGGAGGAGGGGGAGGGGAGGAAGAGGAGGAGGAGCAGGAGGAGGAGGGGAGGAGGGGAGGAGGAGCAGGAGGAGGGGGAGGAGGAGGAACAGGAGGAGGAGCAGGAGGAGGAGGAGCAGGAGGAGGGGGAGGAGCAGGAGGAGGAGCAGGAGGAGGAGGAGGAGCAGGAGGAGGGGGAGGAGGAGGGAGGAGGAGCAGGAGGAGGAGGGGGAGGAGGGGGAGGAGGAGCAGGAGGAGGGGGAGAGGGAGGAGGAGGAGGAGGGAGAATCTATCCGGGAAATAAGCGAAGGAAGAAGTGTGCGGTGCTAAGCGGAGGTGGGGGCTCTGGAGGGAAGGACTTTCAGTTCTTTATATTTTGCTTTGAGAAGTTGGTTTTACCACAGTTTACATCAGCTTTGCTCTGCAGTGGGTCCCGTGCGTCTTCTGTTTGGTAGGTTTTGTTTTAGTTTATCTCTCCAGGCACGAGTGTGGTGTTTGCCTTTGGCTACCCTCCTTTACTACTCACTGACTTATTTATACCCTGAAAAAAATTATATTTAGCCGGGCGGTGATGGCGCACACCTTTAATCCCAGACTAGGGAGGCAGAGGCAGGTGGATCTCTGTGAGTTCGAGGCCAGCCTGGGCTACAGAGTGAGTTCCAGGACAGGCAGGGCTGCACAAATGAACCCTGTCTCAGAAGGCAAAACAAACAAACAAAACAAAACAAAAACAACATATATACATGCAATATGTATTTATATGCAATATGCATGGGAGGCAGAGGCAGGCGGACCTCCAGGGTTAGAGCGTGAGTTCCAGGCTGGTCTACAAGTCTAGACAGTGAGACCCTGTCTCTAAGTAAATGAATGATGAATAGATAAAATGTCTTTATTATCCATGTGTGAGTATGCTCATGCCCCACCATGCCAGTGTATCGGGAGAGGATAACTTTCGGGCATTAGCTCTCGCCAGCCACCATGTGGGTCCCAGCACTGAATTCAGGTTTTTGAGACTTAACATAGAGTTCCCCAATTCTGCTAGACTGAGTGGCCAGCAAGTGCCTGGAGGACTTCTGGCCCTGTCCCCAAAGTGTGCACAGCCATACCCAGCTTTTTTTTTTTTTAATTTATTTATCCATGGGTTGGGGAATTAGCTCAGTGGTAGAGCACTTGCCTAGCAAGTGCAAGGCCCTGGGTTCAATCCTCAGTTCAAAAAAAAAATGCAAAAAAAATTTATTTATCCTTATTTTATGTGCATTGGTGTTTTGCCTGTATGTAAGTCTGTGAGGGTGTCATATCTTGGAGTTACGGACAGCTGTGACCTGCCATGTGGTTGCTCTTAACCACCACTGAGCCATCTCTTCAGCCCATACCCAGCTTTTGAAGCAGATTTGGGGCTTGAACTTGGATTCTCTCTCTCTCTCTCTCTCTCTCTCTCTCTCTCTCTCTCTCTTTCCGGAGCTGAGGACCGAATCCAGGGCCTTGCGCTTGCTAGACAAGCTCTCTACCCCTGAGACTTGGGTTCTCGTGCCTGCACGGTAAACCGTTTACTGACTGCACCCCCACCTCCCTCCCCCCATTTTTTTTTTTTTTTTTTTTTTTGAGACAGGGTCTCACCATGTAGCCCAAGCTGGCCTCCCACGTGCTAGTGGACTCCCATGGCCGGTCTTTCTGCAGAGGGAGAAACGTGGTTTCTCCAGCACAGCCAGGTCACAGGACTGTGGGAAGTTGCAGGGGTCCTGGTCTCAGCTGTGGAGGCTGGGCCCCGCAGGTGTCTGGGGATTGAGGAGGGGCAGTCCCTTCTAGGAGCCTGGGAGCCTAGGGAGGGCCCCTATGGCCACACAGGAGGAAGTGGGCTGCAGGACCCAGGGCTCAGGCCTCACCGTAGATCTCTTAGGAGGGAAGGGGAGGCCGGAGAGATGCTCAGAGGCTAACAGCACTCACTGCTCTCCTGTTGCGCCTGAGTTCTAATCCTGGCCCCTGCTTCAGGCAGCCATTGTAAATCCAGCTTCGGGGGATCCGGCGCCCTCTTCCGGCCTTCTAGGACACTGCACTCAAGAGGCAGACAGGCAGACAAATTCAAGTCCACATGAATGAATGAATAAACGAATAAATAAATAAACAAATAAATAAATAAATAACCAACCTTATAAAAAGATGGTGGAAGCAGAGGCCAGCCTCAGACCTCTATGCATCCACGTGACCTCCTTGTCCCCTGGCTGTCGGGGTGGGGGCAGGGGTTTTCAGGTCCCTTCTAGCCACAGATGATCCCCTGGGCAGAATGCTGGGTCCCAGTCTAGCAATTAAGCTCTGTGTCATGGACCAGCCTGGGCTTTAAACAGATTGAGACCCTGTCTCAAAATAACAAAACTGAAGACCAGGCCTGGTGCAGACAGCCAGGTTAGGAGTTCAAGGTCATTTCCCCAGGACATGTGGTCACCTGTCCCTCCTCTTCCTGTTTCTTGGGTGTCGTGGCCTCTGCTGACCACAGGACCTTTGTATTTGCCGACCGCTAAGCAGCTCCGCCACTTGTACCCCCTTGCCAGCGCCACCGCTGGGTTATTAGATGGTAAGATATATTTGTTACATTGTATTTATTTGTTTGTTTGTTTTTCCAGACAGGGTTTCTCGGTGTAGTTTTGGTGCCTGTCCTGGATCTCACTCTATAGCCCAGGCTGGCCTCGAACTCACAGGGATCCACCTGCCTCTGCCTCCTGAGTGCTGGGATTAGAGGCGTGCACCACCACCTCCGCCTGGCTCATTTTACTTTGTTGTAGATATGTGTGTGGTCCTCCTGCAAGACTCCCCCCCCCCACCCCACTACCTGTTATTTCTGGAATTGAACCCAGGTTATCAGCATTGGCAGCAAGCACCTTTCCCTGCTGAGCCCTCTCGCTGGCCCTTATTGGCTATTTTTACTCCATACTCAGGGATCTGCAGACCCCTTGCGGCACCCACATGGAGTGGAAGGAGAAGAGGGTTCCAATCAAAGCTCCCGGGAGTGAGTCTGAAGGCCACACAGCCCCAGCTTCCGGGCCGTGGACTTTGGGGTCCCAGGCAGGGCGGGCAGCAGCTGCAGGGGCTGAGAGTGGTGTGCGGTGTGTGGGCTGCAGCAGCTGGGCCACCCACCCCCCGCTGGAGGGGGAGGGGAGCCGAGGCGGCAGCTGGTGGCTGGCACCCCGCCAGATGGAAAGGGGACGCCGCCCGCCTCCGCCTCTGCAGGGCTTCCCCCACCCTCTCACTTGAGACAAGGTTCAGGCTGGCCTTGAACTCTCTGTGTAGCTAGGGATGACCTTGATTCCACGACCCTCCTGCCTCCATTTGCAGAAAGCTGGGATGACAGGTGTGGGCCCCACAGCCAGTTCTGTGTGTCTCCGTCTGTCTCTCTCTCCATGTCTCTCTCTCTCTGTCTCTCTTTCTCCATGTCTCTCTCTCCATGTCTCTCTCTCTTTCCATGTCTCTCTCTCTCCATGTCTCTCTCTCTTTCCCTCTCTCTCTCTCTCTCTTTCCCTCTGTGTCCATCTTTATCCCACATCCCTCTGTGATCCTGTCTTGCTCTGTCTCTGTCTCTCTCTGTCTTTGTCTCTCTGTCTCTGTCTCTCTCCTTGGCTGTGCTCTGGCCTCTGGCTTTGTCCCTTCCATGTGCCGCCCTATATAGGTGACTGAACTGGGTCAGCCGCAGGTGACCATGAAGGCTCCTCTCCTGGCTCAGGCGGGTGTGGGGGGGGGGGCAGGGATGACGACGATGACCTTGTGCAGCCTGAGTCTGGTGTCTGTGAGATGTTCTCTGTGTTGAGAGACAGGGTTGTTCCTACTTCATGGTAACACACAGGTCGCCTCGCAGACATCGGAAGCTGTGGCCAGGCGAGGCTGGGCCAGGGTGGGGCCGATGCCATGCAGTGGCCGGGAGACACCCTTGGCCAAGCTCCCTTTCCCACTCTGCTCCCCCGTGGGGTGGGGTGCTGTCCTCATTAAAGCCCTCTAAGTGAACTGCACCCCAGGACAGCAACACCCCGACCTCACAGTCCACAGAGCCGTCACTGTGGAGGGGGCTGTAGCATGATTACGCCTCATTTGCATGTTTGCATATGACCCGGGCAGCTGCAACTTCGGCTGCCCATGACTAGAATCTGAAAGTGGTTGGGGTCTGGCCTTCCTCGTTGGCCTGGGGTTCTGGGGTCTCTGGCCCCGCTGGGAACCCTGGCCTCTGGCACCCTTTCCTCTGGGGCGCTCAGGGACCGCCCTCCGCACATTGACTTTGGGACTCCACCTCAGCTCCCACTGGGAGAGCCAGAGTTCTGAAGTTTTCTTCAAGTTGTCTCTTCTGAAAACTCCAGTTTGGGGAAAGCTAAGAGCTAGCTATCAGAATCCATCTGAAACACCTTGGGGTCCTAGGTCCCAGAGACCCCAAACCTCACAAATGCCCCCCCTCCATTCAGGACAGAAGCCTGGGGCCCCTCGGCAGCCCAGCCTTGAGACCTTGATGAGCACCAGCCGCAAGGCCCCTGCATATGCCTCCACTCCTTAGCTCTTTCTGGAAAGGCCCCGTTGGTAATTTTAGACCAGGCTGGTCCATATCCACGGGAGAACCGCGGAACTGTGAGGGCACGTGCTGTGGGCTCTAATCCAGACCCTGGTCTCCCAGAAGATTGAAGACAGGGGTGGGGGATCCAGGGCCTTCTGCGTGCACCTGGGCCCAAGACGCCACCTACTGGTGTCTCTACACGTGGCCAAGGGTCACCCTGAGAGTAGGATCCTGTCGTAGGGTTCCTGTCGCTGCGGTCAACGACCAAAGGCGACTTGGGAGACAAGGGTTTGTTTCCGTCGGGGCTGGGCTCACGAGGGAGGTCGGCAGGAGCTCAAGGTGGGGGCGGATGGGGAGGCCGCGGAGGAACCCCGCTCGAGGCCGTGCTCCAGGGCTGCGGGACCCGCTGTCCTTCACGGCCCAGGAGCGGCCACGCCCAGGGGCGGCCACGCCCACAGGGGCGGCCACGCCCAGGGGCGGCCACGCCCACAGGGGCGGCCACGCCCACAGGGGCGGCCACGCCCACGGGGCGGGGCCCACCGCATCAGTCATTCATCAGGAAAATGCCGTAGAGAACACCCCGGGGCCAATAGGTCGGGCGCGTTTTCTCGCAGATGGCTTGGCTCGTGTCAGGGTAGCAGAACTCAGCAGGACAGAGCGCACTACCACTCCAGGGGCGAGGGAGGGGCGTCGTTGCTGTCCGCCCTGCCTTCGACCCCTGCAGAGCCTCGTCCTGACTCCGCTCCTTCCCGCGCCACGCTCTGCCCCAGGAGGGCGGTGGAGGTCGCCCGGCCGGCCACCGCGCGCGAGTCCCTGGACGGACTGCCTGAAACTGTCCGCTAGATGGCGGCCGACGCCCAGAAACGCACGGCAGAGCGTCGGGTGCTCCGGGCCGCCGTGCAGGCCCTGGGCTCCCAGCCCGCGTGTTCAGGGAGTGAAAACGTGCTTCGTGCACGTCGCGAGCGACGCCCGCGCGGAGATCCACCACGCTCGGGGGTATCTTAACAGGCAGGCGCACCCCCCCCTCCGCCGCGAGCTCGCGTTTACACAGCGCGTTGGTGCATGCACACTCAGGTTGTGCGCGGCTAAGTCCTGGAGTGTCATCCTCGTTACCCTCGCATTCCATGCATAAGCCCGCGTGTCCTCTGTGCCGGGCGATCTTTGTGCTGGGGACGTCGCCACGTGCATGGTGGGCCCTCGTGGACTCACCAGCCGCAGCTGGCACATCCCTTAGCTCAGCTCATGCGCCCCAGGATCCCCCCGCGCGCACACACACACACACACACACACACAGACACACACACAGACACACACACACAGATTCCCATGTCCCTTGCCTCGGATCTTCATAACCTCCATCGTGAGCACAATCCATGCCTCAGTTTACCTCTGTTATCCCAGGTTCCTCCGTGTGAGGGCTGACAAGGCTGAGAAGCCGGATTCACGGCTCAAGGGCTCCCTCGTACCTGAATCGGCCACGCAGTAAAGCTGAGGCTCGGTTGGCTAAAGGATGTGCTCAGCAGCTGAGGTGATAGTGGAAATGCCCCTGACTCGGTTCCACAACATGAGAACGCTTGCCAAATAGAGACCAGGCTTGGGGCCAGAGGAGGGAGCTGTCTGCTGTGTGTAGCAGGCTGAACTCCTATTCATCCTGCAGGGTCCTGGGACATTGGCCTTCCATCTGGAAAGTCTTGTGTGGTCTTCTGGGGTGAGTGTACAGGGTATCAGAGGAGATCAGGCAGCATATCATCTCGCAGGTGCCCCGGGGTGGCTGCTAGTGGACTGAGCCTGCAGACAGGAGCCTGTCTATGACCGACCAGCGGGCCGCTAGAGGTGCATGGGTGCCCATTCCCCGAGTCCTCAGTGGTGGTCTTCACACAGAGAGGGAGCTGTCCAGGGTCTCTGACCCCGGGCCCTGTCTGTTCTGGCCACACTCTCTTCCTCCCTCCCATGTCCGCTGTCACCCCTAGTGGACACAGGCCGTCTCCTTGACAACGGCAGCCACCGGGTCAGCTGTGCCATCGACCGCATGTCGGCCTTACAACCCCAACACTGGACCCGGGTGACGATGAGGTTGGGAGTCAGCTAGGGCGTCAGGGGGGACCTGTGAGTCAGCAGGGTCAGAGGGCTACCCTTGTGCCTCAGTTTCCCCATACACTCAGTCTCTCCGACCTCTAGACTCTGCGTCCAGGCCTGGTCACTTGCTGTGTGGATGGTGGTCTGGCTGGAGGGAGGCTCAGTCTTAATCCTAGTTGCTGTCAAGTAAGCAGGGTCAGGGGTCACTGGAAATCAGCTGACAGCAAGGCACGGCTCCCGAGCAAGGACCAGAGCTGCTTCTGGAAGATTCCGTCAGCCCAGCTCAGCTTCGAGAGCATTGCACACCTGCTGATTCTGGAGGCTCCACTCTGGCATCTCTGCACAGCTGGTCCCTCCAGAAACCAAGACAGAGGTGTGGGTGGGTGTGGGATCTGTGTGGTCCCCCTTGGAGCCAACGGGGTCCCGGCCTCTTCGGAGGCAAAGGGCTCCTCTGGTGCTGGCGGGAGAGCTGAGAAGCACCAGGCAAGGTCTTTTTCAGAAATGCGTCTGAATAGACCTGGGATGAGGTTGGGGGTGGTGGGTGCGCAGGAGGAAGGCTGCAGAGAGGGTAGAAGCCAATGCCCATTCTCTTCCCTCAGTTTCCCGTTTGGGCAGACCCACAGGCAGAGTATTGGATCCTATGGGCCCTGAAGTTTCTGATAGGCCAAGCCACTTGCCTGGGGCCACAGGGCCAGCAGGTGGGGGCCATGGAGGACATTTTTGCTGACTGAGGTTGAGGGACCCGTCCCCAATGGCCAGGCTGGCTGCTGGCCCTTTAAGAGCCTCGTTTTGATGCAGCCTGGGGGTTATTGATTGGAGCCTTGGAAACGAGATTAGATTATTGGGCTGAGAACGGCAGCCTGGGGGCCTGGGAAAGAGGAGGGCTTCTTGTAAAAGGCTCCCCAGGGTACTAGGGGCTCATTTCTAGGAGCCTCCCAGATCCCATATTCCTTGGGACCCTCAGTTTGGAAACTGAGGCGCAGAGTGGCTGCATCTCTCTCCGAAGTAGCCTGGCCGTTAAGCGGCGTTGATGCACGCCTTTACGGGGTGTTTAGTGTGCAGTAAGCCTGACGTATTAGAGCATTCCTCCATTTGTCTGGTTCTTGGTCTTGTTGGGCTGCTTGTGCCTGGGATGGGAGAAACCAATCTCATTCCACAGAAGGGGAAACTGAGGTCCTTGAGGGAGATGGTTTTGTGTGTCTCCAAACACTGTCTGGGTGAGATGGTTGGAATACAGCAGGAACCCAGTAAATGCACAGCTGGACTGAAGTCCTGACCCCACTTTGGGCACCCCACCTCTAGGTATAAGGGGGACCCTATGTTCTCACACAGCTTTCTAAGGTTCCAAACCCACCCAAAGTGTGTGCCAGCCCCTCATAGACTCTCATTAGGGGTGCTGGTGCCGTCACCAGCCAGGAAGAGCCTCCTAGAGGCAGCCGCCCATACCCAGAGCCATAACAACCAGGAAGGGCCGGCCGTTTCTGCAGCCGAGGATCTGAGCTGTGAAGATATGTCTGCCCCTCATCGGTTCTTCTACCATCCCAACGTCCCCCTTCAGACCCAGGGATCTTGGATCTTGAACAGGGATGAAGGGTAGAGAAGGTTCAGGAGACATCAGGGTTCCTGCCAGCAGCCTCCATGCTGTCCTCCAACCCCCCAGGAGGACTCCAGGGACAAGCAGGGCCTGGTATCTGTCCAGGGTCACAGGTGGAGAAACGAGGCCCCGCAAATCGAGAGACCCAGGGGGTGGATGCAAGCCTTCAATATAGTTTGTTTGTTTGTTTGTTTTTGAGACAGGATCTCATGTAGCCCAGGCTACCTTCAACTCCAGACTCCGTTGCCTCCACCTCCCAATCATGGGATGGTAGAGACAAACCTCCACACCTGGCTTCTATGGTGCTGGGGTGGAATTCAGGCCTTCCTTCATGCCAAGCAAATAAATGCTCTAGCATTTAGCCCAAATCCCGCCCACAGCCCACTCCTCCCACCCCCCAGCCCCCCACCCACACTGTCCTGGAACCGCTCTGTAGCTCAGGCTGGCCTCGAACTCACAGAGACCCGCCTGTCTCTGCCTGCCGAGTGCCCCGCCGTATCTACTTTTAAAGCATTCAGAAGATCCAGGTCCCAGTGGACCCCAGGCAACTGACCAAAGAGGGAATCCTGTAAGCAGCAGGACCAGGCCGGGGAAGAAGGCCTGGACCCTCAGGGCAGCTGGGGTCTGGGAGCGCTTCCCGGAAGAGGAACTTTTAAAAATTAATTAATCACGTGTCGGAGTGTTTTGCCTGCATGTACGTGTGTGCGCCACATGCACGCATGCCCGGTGCCCATGGCGGCATTTAGAAGGAGTCGTCGGATCCCTTGGGACCGGAGTTCCAGACGGTCCCTATGCCATGTCTCCAGCCCTGAAAGAGGAATTTTAGGTTGCTGCCTGCATGAGAAGAGCTGAATTCTTGTCAGGACAGAGGATGTGAGGGAAGAGGGTCCCGCTGTCTGGCGTGTCCTGGAGAGTGAGAGAGCTTGCTGGGTGTTGAAGTACCCAGGGCTTGCACAAGCTAGGCGGGGCTCCGCCCTGACCACGCCCCCAGCCCTCACTGGGGATTCTGGGCGGGGCTCCACCCTGACCACGCCCCCAGCCCTCACTGGGGATTCTGGGCGGGGCTCCACCCTGACCACGCCCCCAGCCCTCACTGGGGATTCTGGGCGGGGCTCCGCCCTGACCACGCCCCCAGCCCCCTCACTGGGGATTCTGGGCGGGGCTCCACCCTGACCACGCCCCCAGCCCCTCACTGGGGATTCTGGGCGGGGCTCCACCCTGACCACGCCCCCAGCCCCCTCACTGGGGATTCTGGGCGGGGCTCCACCCTGACCACGCCCCCAGCCTCTCACTGGGGATTCTGGGCGGGGCTCCACCCTGACCACATCGTACCAGTCCCTTGAAAGATGGCTAAACTGAGGGGTCATAATGACATCAGATGGGTTCTGAACTTGGCTTAGATGCTCCAGGAAGGGATAGTAGTGTGGACTTCCTACCCATGCCCTCAGGGCCCCCTCGGGGGTACAGCTTAGTGGATTCTGGGGGACCCTGGCTCCTGGGCAGTAGCAAGGCTGCTAGCCCCACCGCAGCAGTAATTAAGGGCTCTGGGCATCCCCACGGTGTGATGTATGTGTGCCTTAACTAATCATTTATTAGGTCACTGATGGCTCGTCAATATTAATTCATTTATTTAAACAACTCGGTCCTGTAATGAAGATGTTGTCTCTGAGAGGGGAGGCGGGCTAGTGGTGGGGCCGAGACACAGGCAAGGGGTGTTTCCAGAGATAACCAAGCAGGCTGGGGTGGTGTGAGTACCCCACCCGAATGCCCCACTTGTGTGGGTGATGAGGCCAAGGCCACAGCAGGGTCAACTTCCTGGGCTCTGCAAGTGTCTGGAGAGGGCTGGGGACCCAGGCTGACCGTCTGGACACTCAGCGGTCTCTGAGACCTGTTCTTCCATCCTGCTCCAGGAAGGCAGACTGCCGCCTGGGCGCTGCAGAAGAAGACATCGGAGCCGCTGCCTAGTCGGCTTGTCACAGGAGACGTTTAAGATCAGCAGCTGGAGCTGGAGAACGGACTTGGTGGCTAAGAACACTGGCTTTGCTGGGCCGTGGTGGCGCACGCCTTTAATCCCAGCACTCGGGAGGCAGAGGCAGGAGGATGAGTTTGAGGCCAACCTGGGCTACAGAGCAAGTTCCAGGACAGCCAGGGCTGCACAGAGAAACGCTGTCTCAAAAAAAACCAACCAAACAAACAAACAAAAAAAACCACTGGCTTCACTTCTAGAAGACCCAGGTTCAGTTCCCAGCACCCACATGGCGGCTCACAACCATCTGTGACACCCTCTTCATGAACACTTCATGGATGCACATGACTGAAAGCAGACCACATACAAACATAAAATAAAAATAAATAAAATCCAAGAATAGCAGCTGAGAAGCTCAGTGGGCAAAGGTCTGGCAACCCAAGTTCAATTCCTGGAACTCACGTAAAGGTGGAAACAGATGCCTTAAGGTGTCCCTTGTCCTCCACATGTGGGCCATGGCCCCCACAGAAACACACATGCGCACACACACACACACACACACACACACACACACACACACACGATCTCATCCACCCCTGCTCCAGCCTAGTGCCCTGGAGAGAAGCCTGTCCTCCCTGGCCTGAACTGGCCTCCATTGTGCTCCTAACCTCACTTCAACCCCAGGGTCTTTGCTCCTGGGCCACATCACTCCCTGACAGCTGCCAGTGCTCCTGAACTTCCAGGAAGATGAGGGCCCATGTCACCCGCCGAGCCCCAGGTCATCCACTTGACGACTTTGGATTTTATGAGACTGGGTCTCAGTGGCCCGGGTTACCTGGGTTACCCGGGGCTCCGGAGGGCACAGGCTGGTGCGTGTCAGCCATTCTGCTGGGCTCTTTGCTTCAGATGACACAGTGTGAGGAACACAGAGGCCAGGCACACACCTGGGAGGCTGAAGGAGGAGGATTCCAAGTCCCCTGGTGGCTACATAGGGAGGAGAATGAGCAAAGGGGGAGGGCTGGAGCCTTGAGGTCTCCTTAGCTGCCTGAGGTCGTAAGCCCAGGACGGAGGTCTCCACTCAGAACACGTTCTCTGTCTCCATGGGTCTTTTTCTTTCTTCTTTTGTCCCCTTTGGTTTTTCGAGACAGGGTTTCTCTCTGTATCCCTGGCTGTCCTGGATCTCACTCTGTAGCCCAGGCTAGCCTCGAACTCACAGAGATCCGCCTGGCTCTGCCTCCTGAGTGCTGGGATTAAGGGCGTGCGCCACCGCTGTCCGGCAGTCCGTGGGTTTCTAACACACATCTCAGTGTGATTCTCTCCCACTCGAGAGCACACCAGGGCTTCCCAGTGTCCAGAGGATCATACACTGTGGTCCCCTAGGTATCTTCCCCCACCCCAGTCCCCTTCTGCTCTTACATACAGGGTGCCCCAATTCTGAAAGCTGACCTCCAGGAACCTCTGGGACTCAGGGTCCTGGCTGGGCAGAGCCTGAGCTCATGCCTACTACTGGTGAGCTCCCAGGTGGGGAATGAGGTGAGAGAGGCGGGCACTGAGGCTGGGCAATGCTAGTCAGCAGGTACTAAATAATGGCAAAGACAGTGGTGCCCATGGCAATGACAGCAGTAAGATCAGCAGACTCACAAGGCTGCACTCACTTGCTCACTCCATTGGACACCCCTCAGCGCTCTGGAGATCCCCCCTGCGGCCTGAAGTCCCAGTGACATGGGAAGTCTCACAGATCAGCATGAAGCCAAAGACAGGAGCCATGGAATGTCTCAGGTGGCAGCCGTGCCCCAGTTTGTCTTCAAGAAAGGTCATGCTTCTCTTGGTGCAAGCTGCCGCGGGAGCCACTTAGGAACCTGTGGCATGGGCGCCGGTGGTGGTGGCAGCGGTGGTGGCCCATGCCTTAATCCCATTACTCCGGAGGCAGAGGCAGGCGGATCTCTGTGAGTTCAAGGCCAGCCTGGTCTACAGAGAGAGTTCTAGGATGGCCAGGGCTGCACAGAGAAACCCTGTCTGGAAAAGAAAAGAGTAGTCTTTGGCTCAGCATACATCAATTAACTGTCTACTGTACACATTGTCCTGATACCCACGGGGGTCGGGACAGCGCAACTGTCTTGGTGTTCGACTTCATCCTTGTCCCGTCTCGGCCAGGCAGGCCTGAGGCTGTCTACATTGTGCACGGGGCACCCCAGTTTGGCCCAGATCCCATGTGTGCAGAGGACAGTGGCTGGGAGTGGGTCTGGGTGGCCAGCCACAGTTCTGTTCCAGGTGGCCTTGTCCTTCCAGAGGAAACACGAGCTGGGTCTCCCTCTGAAGTGCCTGGTGGTCAGGGTATTAAAGTTAACTTCCTGTAAACAGTCTTGATTAGCGCTCTCCGGCCCCACATAAATTAATCGTGGCCAGCCACGGAGGCCTGAACTGGATCGATGGTACGGCTCAGCGATTCCCGGACAGTCCGGCCCATCCGTCACCACACAGCAGCTGCTAACGGCTTTATCTTCTCCAGCCAGGCAGTGAGGGAGGGTGGACAGAGGGGTCCAGGCACAGGACAGTCCCCCTCAGGCACTCTGGCCGTATCTGTAAACGTGTTCCTCGGAGCTTACGAGGTTAGCCAAGAACCTGAGAAATGGCCGTGAGTTCCAGGCCAGGCTGAGCTACAAGATGAGTTCACTACAGTGAGGTTTTATTTTTATTATTTATTTATTTGTTTGTTTGTTTGTTTTTTGAGACAGGGTTTCTCTGTGTAGTCCTGGCTGTCCTGGCCTAGCTCTGTAGCCCAGGCTGGCCTCGAACTCACAGAGATCCACCTGCCTCTGCTTCTCGAGAATTTGATGCCACCCTACATAGAAAGTCCAAGGACAGTTTAGGACATATAGTGAGTTGGAGGCCAGCCTGGGCTAAAGTGTGAATTCAGGGCCAGCTTAGGCTCCATGATACCCTATCTAAAAAAAAAAAAAAAAAAAAAAAAAGTTAACCCAGGGTCACCACCTAGGGTCAGTGTGGACACAGTTGAGCCTGACTCAAGTCCTCGCAGCTGACCCTGGCCAGGCTGCTCTCTGAACACTGGCCTCCAGTTTCTCATTTTCCCCCAAGGGCTTTAGGCAAATCATTCTGGAAACAGGCTTCTGAGGGGGGATCCACTGCTAGGCCACTGGGTGGGAACAGCTTGTAGGATTGGGGTGCAGAGTGCTCAGCCAGCATGCATGAGGCCCCGGGTTCCATCCACAGCACCTTGTAAACCAAGCATGGCTGTGCATCCCATACCTGCACGGAGGAGGCAGAGGCAGGAGGATCAGGAGTTCAAGGTCATCCTTGGCTCCAAAGTGCGTTTGTGGCCAGCCTGGGCTACATGAACATAACAAAAATCGAATGTGTTTGGGAATTGACAGACAGTCATGTGGGAGGATTGCAGTTTTTCTGAGTTCATGGGTTCGGACTGGAGTGGTAGATTCCTATAGGTACCTTCGAGAGCTCTGTACACTGAGCTATGGCCAGGCACAGGCCTTCCTGAGCCACATCCTCAGAAGCCCTGGTTCCTGACCCCTTTTCCTTCCCTCCTGAGAAACAGAGATGTCCCCGTGGTAGAGATCCAGACTTCGGTGTCTCGAAGTGCCAGCCAAGCCTCATGTCTATCCCAAAGGTCCCACTGTCTCCCTGGGGCCAGCCTCCTCACAATGTCCCCCACAGAACCGCTGTGCCTTGAGTGGGCTGTGCCGCAGCCCCGGGCCAGGGGCCTTGCGACCCTGTCCTTCCTTCGGTGACTGGGGATGCTTTGAGTCTCTTACAGGTCCCTCTAGGCCACCTGTTACCTGGCTGGAATCCCCTCTACACCGGAGGGGACAATGACTTCAAACACAGGGTCTGTCCTTCCCATAGCTCAGCCTGTAGGGCCAGGGGCTCCTTCTGCCCAGTGGGACATTTCTGAGTGTCCCAGGAAGGGAACTCAGCCACACACCGACATTAAAATGTCTCCACTGGTGGCCCTGGGTAATGCCTAGACTGTCTCAGTGGTCCAGCTGGAGATGACCACACTTGAGTCCACACAGGCCAGCCACTCTTGACTCATGGGGACATGTGTCCTCGGGTGTCCTAGATTCCCGCACGCAATGACAGATATGTGGGATGGCAGAGAGAGGAACCCAGCCTGTCTGAAACCAGATGTGGCACTGAAGGAATGGACAGCCCTAGGCTTGTTCCCTGCCTACCATCCAGGCCGATCTTCTAGAGACTGCGGGGTACACTGGTCCTGTCACCAGGGGCGTAGTGAGGCGGTCCCTGAAAGAGTTTGGCTTAGCTTTTCCTCATGAGGCGTAGGCCTGGGCTTGTGATCTCTATAGCTGGCCACAGCCCAGGGTTTTCCTTGGGATGACTGATAGATTGAATCGTGTGTGTGTATGATCAGATCACAGCACGTGTGTGGAGGTCAGAGGGCAACTTTTTGAAGTCATTTCTCTCCTATTATGTGGGTTACAGGGAATCAAACTCAGGCCTTCAGGCTTGAGTGGAGGCAAGCGCCTTTACCAGCGCCCATGTGTGTGGTTCCACGTGCAGAAAACTCTCCACCCATACACCCGTGCCCAAGCTCGGCTCAATGGCCTCCTGTGCACCAAGGGGACCACGGGGACCCTGTTAGATGCTCTTCTGAGAAGCTGAGTGTCAGTCAGGAGTTCTGAAGATTGCCACCAGGGTCTCCGGGGGCCGCCCAGGACTCCGGCTCACCTGGCAAGGACTTCACTCTTTATACTTTAGACCCCAAACAAGAGAGCCCCTTGCTACTGTCCCACGCCCACGGGTGTCTCCGTCTCAGTGAGAACCCCAGCACATGTCCTGTCCTCTCCTCGCAGGCCTCCAGGCTTAGCTATTTCAACACGCTTGGCTTCCCATCTCTGTCTCCCTTCGCAATGTCCCCACATTCTGGCTCCCTCCCCACATCTGCTCCCCACTTTAGGTCTGACAAGCTTCATGTTTTCAGGCTGGTACATCAGAACTGTAGACTTCATGTAAGTGAACACAACCATGGAACAATAAAACTTTATTCAGAAAAGAGAGAAACAAACAAACCAAGGGCCACATCTGGCCCTTGGGCCATAGTTTGCCATCTCCTAGACTTCTTTCCCCAACAGTCACTTCAGGGAACCTTTTCTTACATGCAACATCTACACTTGCTCTGTTCTAGACCTTTCTACAGATTGGTATTGCTCAGACAAAGGCCCCACCCACTTTTCTGAGGTAGAATGAATTTTTTTCAAAAAATTGAAATTAACCTGTCCCCATCACCCCCACACAAACATCAAGTGTGAGTGTATGTGCCCTTGCTTGTGGAGGCAGAGCAGGGCTCCGGGTGTCCTGCTCTCCCTCCCCACCTTGCTCTTTGAGGCAGGGTCTCTCACTGAACCTACGGCAAGGAGACTGGTGGCCACCAAGCTGCAGGGATCCTTCTGTCTCCACATCCCCAGCCCCGGGGTTACAGGTGTGCCTGGCTGTGTCAGCCAGCTTTTCGCCTCTGTTCTGGGCACACTCACATTGTGCAGTGAGCACATTAACCACGGAGCCATCTCCACAGCCCCCAAAGGTGCCTTTGAAATGCCCCCGGGAGCAAAACCACAGAAATTCCCACAGTCTGTGCCTGGAGAATCCACAGGTGACCCAGAGACCTGAGCCCCAAGCTGGGACCCTTCCGGCTTTTGGGCTCTTGGGCCTCCTGGGACTCATGCCTGTGTCTCCCTGGCACAGACGGTGATGTTCCAAGGATGGCCGGAAGATGGGCCAGGCCTGGGCCAGCCGATCAATAACTCCATCAGCACAGGCCCGGCGGAAGCCAGGCCCATCCCCGCCCTCCAGGGAACGGATAAGGCCCAGGAACCCTCTTGAGGGGCGCCGGGCACCCTATCTCCAGTGGAAGTGGCCAGTCCCTAAATTGCCCCGACGGACTGTGCCGCAGGTCCACATCGAGGCCTTTAATAGCTGGGACTTAATGTTTTATTGTTGGTTTTAAAAGCGTAATTAGTTGGAGTGTAAACAGAAAAAAAATACCCTGCTTAATTAAGAATTTTTAAGCAGGGGTATATAACTGCCGGAAACATCGACAAACCCTCAGGTACCTTCATAAAATCGATCGGGGATGAGGCTGGGGTGGAGGGACGGGCAGGGCACTGGGGACACAGCTGAAGGAGGCACTGGGAGCGTTGCAATGCAGCTCATCTGTCCACTGGGACCCCAGGGAGTTGGTTCTTTATGACCAGGGTCTGGGAAGTGGGGCCTGATGGCTTTCACGCATTGATGGAGGTGACAGTTGGCCAGAGAGGCGCCAAGAAGTGCCTGTGGGTGGCTGGGAGCCAAGTCCTGTGATCCCGGGGCTGCCTGGGGGGTGGAGAAGCCTTGGCCGCTTTGGGCCAGCTCTGGACGCAGATCCTGAGGTTGGCCACTGGTACACAGCAGCGTGGATGGTGCCTTGTGGTCCCTCTGGGTCACCTCCCTGATGCTCCAGCCGGTCCCCAGCCGGAGTTTAAACCTCAGTCATGCAAACATGCTGTTTTGGTTTTTTTTTTTTTTTTTAATTTTTTAATTATTTGTGTACATGGGTGTACATGTTCATGCCTGTGTGCACATGCGTGTATGTGCATGTGTGTGGTGGGGGCCAACGTCACGTGTCTGCCTCCATCTCTGTCCATCTTGTTTTGGAGTCATGGTCTCTCACTGGCCTGCAACCCGCTGGTTTGGCTAAGCTGGCTGGCCAGTGAGCCCCTGGGATTCCCCTGTCTCTGCCTCCCCAGCACTGGGATCACAGGTGGCCTCCCCACCACATGAAGCTGGTGCTGGACGTGGAACCACAGCCTTCATGCTTACGTGGCAAGCGCTTACCCACTGAGACATCACCTCCCCATCACCTCCCTGTTTTGGTTTTTCGAGACAGGGTTTCTCTGGGTAGCTTTGCGTCTTTTCTAGATCTCACTCTGTAGACCAGGCTGGCCTTAAACTCGCAGAGATCAGCCTGCCTCTGCCTCCTGAGTGCTGGGACTAAAGGCGTGCACCACCACTGCCCAGCAAGCCTCTTATATTTAAACTATATGTTCTTATCCTTGTTGGAAACAGGATCTCACTCTGTAGCTCGACTGGCCTCCAATTCTTTGAGATCCCCCTGCCTCAGTCTCTTGAAGGCTGGGTTTATACGGTGCACACCACTGTACCTGGCACTGATGGTGTAGAAGGGTCGTGTAGTTGCATGCAGTTTAGAGACCACATTTACAAAATAATCCAGACCAGGTGGGGCTGGGGAGGGCCAGGTGATCCGCCTGGTTTATGCTGGGTTCTCTTCTGAGCTGGGGGACATGTATGGAATACCTCAGCACAGGCTGCAGATGGACCCAACTCCCTGTCCTAGGGTCTAGGAGAGTCACAGAAGCCAAGGGTCTTGTTCTCTTCCAACCCCTTGGGACACTTCTCTGGGTCACGGGTCTGTTATACAAAGACACGGATGTGAGTAGCCTGGACTATGGCCATTGCAGCCAAGCTCCAAACCTGCACAGGTGCTCTCCCCTTTCACAAGAGAGAGTGTGAAGCTTGCTGCCGCCCAAGGCTAGCTAGGTAGGCTTGGGATCCAGTTCTGCCTGGTTCTGAGATCTGAGCTTGGACTAGGGAGACCCAGGGTAAGTCCCCAGACTTCAAGTCCCAGAGTGAGAAGGTACCTAACGGTCCTGCAGGCTTCTTCTAGGCCACCAGAGGTTGAAGTAGACACCGTGAGCAGCCCAGCACGTGGACAGGCCTGTGGCTTCTCAAGGTGGCGATCCCTGAGTGTGTGTATGTGTTGTGTCTGAAGCCAGTGCCTGGTGCTGGTCCCAGCTGTACTGGCCTCCAGCTTCAGCCACAGCAGGAGATCAATAGCTCATGAGGAAGCTTGGGACAAATATCCTGATGTAGCTAGATCAGCTGCAGACCCGCAGGCTCCCCAGTGGGGCTCTCTGGCTTCTGGAGAGTTCTGGAAGGTTCTCCTCGCTCCCTCCTCCCCTCCCGCCTCCCCTCCACTGTGTATCTTTCCTGCTCATTTTCTCTCTCTCATTTGTCTTTTATTGTTTTGGTTTCCCGAGACATAGTCTCACTCTGTAGCCCAGACTGACCTTGGAACTCACAGCAATCCTCCTGCATCAGCTTCCTGAGCACTGAGATGACATACATCACCATGCATGGTTCATCTAAGTCTGTCTTCTTTGTGCCTCTTGGACCTTGAAGGGGGAGCTGAGATCTGGAGAAAGTTCCTCCAGAGGCCCGGGGCTCGGGTCACCTGGCCAGCAGGAAGCCCTGGCTGGTGGAGACATGGTGGGAAAGACTGCGCTGCAGGGGTAACCCTCCCGAGCTGTCCCCGGGGTTCTCATCCACCAAGGCCCATCCATCTGTTGTCTTTCTGGTCTTGGCGTTCCGGGAATCCCTTCTCTGTGGTTTTGACTGCACCAGCCTGTGGTCTGAGGAACCCACAGGGAGGTACATGCAGTCCAGAGGGCCTGGGAAGGACACGAGGCTCTGCCTGGAGCCAGGGGTTGGGCCCTGGGTGGCTGCTGACAGAACACAGTGTGTCCAAGGGGACCCTCCCTGCAAAATCCACGAGAGGCCAGAGTCCACCAGAGCCCCAAGGGGGACTCTTAGGAAGAAATCCTGTCTCCCTTTTCTTCTGTGAGTGTGCTTGCATGTGGAAGCCAGCAGCTGACGTCATGGGCTTCCTGGTGAGCTCACTTTTTTATTATAAAATCACATTTTTGGTTTTTTAAGACAGGGTTTCTCTGTGTAGCTTTGCTCTTCACTTCACTCTGTAGCCCAGGCTGGCGTCGAACTCACAGAGACCCGTCTGCCTCTGCCTCCCAAGTGCTGGGATTAAAGGTGTGCGCCACCACTGGCAGCAAAATTACATTTATTTATTGTGTGTCACACACACACACACACACACACACACACACACACACACAGTATGGACAGGAGGAAGACGTCAGAGGATAGTTTGTGGAGTCCTCTCTCTCCTTCCCTGTGGGTCTTGGAGACTGAACTCAGATCCTCAGACTGGCCAACGCCTCCCCCGCCGTGTCGTCTCCCCCCCCCACCTGACCCACCTACAGGGTCTCTCTGTGCAGCCCTGGCTGTCCTGGATCTCGCTCTGTAGACCAGGCTGGCCTCGAACTCAGAGCTCGGCCTGCCATCACATCCGGCTCAGAGTCAGTTCTGATCAAGGGCTGATTCCTCCACTTGGAAGGCGCACTGAAGACCAATAGGGTCCGAGCATGTGCGGCTCAGTGTGCGGCGCTCCACGGTGAAAGATGAGGTAAAGAACTACAATGAGAAGCTCAACATTGTGAAAGAAATATTTTGGCTGAAAAATAACACCATATCACAAAAATGTTAGTGAGATCTGGTGCTATACATGGGTCATCTCAAAATGTGGAAGCTGAGGCAGGAGGATTGCTGTGAGTTCCAGGACAGCCAGGGCCACACAGAGAAACCCTGTCTTGAAAAGACAAAACAAAAAGAAATCTCCAATAAATTAGAAATTAACACAAAGCATGAAAAAAGCTGTTGTGGGGTTAGAACTCCAGAACAGGCCAGAAGTAGCTGGGCTGGAACTCTCCCTGTGGAGATACAGTGTTGACTCCTGTCCATAAATCCATCCCCTGAAGTGCTGACGCCCTAACAGGGGAAATCAGGCAGAGTAAATAACGCCAGGAAGTCAGGAAGAGACGGATTCACGAAACCAGGGCCAGCAGAGGACACATTAACAGAGATAAAGGGCCAAATTAAAAGCATAGAAACAGCCGGGTGACAGTGGTGCACGCCTTTAATCCCAGCACTCAGGGGCAGAGGCAGGCGGATCTCTGTGAGTTCGAGGCCAGCCTGGTCTACAGAGTGAGTTACAGGACAGACAGGGCTGCACAGAGAAACCCTGTCTCCAAAAACCAAAAAAAGAAACAAACAAAAAAACACCACTACCAACAAAAACCCAGCAGAATTCATAAATAAGTCTGCTTTGCATTGCTTCACTTAAAAAATGTCTGAGGAGGCTGGAGAGATGGCTCAGGGGTTAAAAGCACTGGCTGTTGTTCCAGAGGTCCTGAGTTCAATTCCCACATGGGGGCTCACAACCATCTGTCATGAGATCTGGCCTGCAGGCAAACATGCAGGCAGAACACTGTATACATAATATATAAATAAATATTTTTTTAAAAAACTGCCTGGGCGGTGGTGTCATATGCCTTTAATCCCAGCACTTGGGAGGCAGAGCCAGGTGGATCTCTGTGAGTTCGAGGCCAGCCTGGGCTACCAAGTGAGTTCCGGGAGAGCCAGGGCTACACAAAGAAACCCTGCCTAGAAGAAAAAAAAGTGTCTGAGGTAGAGAAGGGGTGGGGTAGGTTCACAGTGGATGAAGAGCTTGCCTTACCAGTATGGGGACTGGGTGTGACCCCCCAGACCTCGAGAAAAGTCAGGTGTGGTAGTTTTGAACTTGTCACAGCAATGATATCAGCTTACACCTTCGACTTGACACATCAAGAATTGCAAGTCTCCCTGAGGGATGGCTGCTATCTGTAAATGGATGCTTCTCATCCCGACTGCCCGGTCCCAAATAACCGGCTCAGAGGCTGAACATTAGTTACAAACACTCAGCCGATAACTCAAGCTTATTACAACTAGCTCTTATTTCAAGTTAAGCGATAGTCCTTGTTTACACTCTGCCACATGGTGGTACCCTTATTGGCATGGCACGTTCATCTCCTGCTCCCTCTACGTCCGCCTTCTCCTTCCCATCATCCTTAGTTTGGTTGTCTCACCTATACTTCCTGCCTGGCTACTGACCAATCAGCATTTTAATCAGAATTAGTCCAATTCGAGTGACAAATCTTCACAGTGTACAAGAGGATTATTCTATAGCATTGCCCCTTTTTTGTCTAATTAAAAAGGAAGGTTTTAACTTTAACATAGTAAGACTATATACAACAAAAATAGTTATCAAGTAAATTTCAGTTACAATATCCAATCTATTTGGCAAAATTAGAGAAAATTCTCTATTATCTACCTTATCTTTGTAAGTCCAAAGTTTGTGCCTAATTTATCCTTTATTATAATTAAAGAAAACTATAACTATCTAGTCTTCAACTCCATCAAAGACCCCAGAAGGGTGAAATGTTACCTAATGACAGGGACATTTCACTGCCTGGACAGTCCCACAAAGTTCCTCTGTAATGCTGGGGCATCCATCTTTGGCCCATAGGTCTAGAATATCTGACAGACTTTTCTGTGAAGCAGAATTTTGAAGGACTGTCCTGCCTTGTCTTGGAAAGGCTCAGCAGTCACTTTCTTTTGTGTCCTGCTGGTCCACGTTGGACAGTAACTGTCAGTGGCCTCATCCCCATGGGGAACGCTAATCCACAGAGCAAGTAAAGGGCCTAATACTATTGTAAAAAAAAATACTGCTCTAGATGATAGAACAGCTTTGAAGATAAAACAAAAATTTCAGGCGAAACCTTAAAATAAATGTTTTGGCAAACTTCTATAAATAATCAAAGACCAAAGTTAAAAATATGGATAAATGACATTCCACAGGAGAAGAGAGGGTACGGATGCGATAACAATTGAAAAAGATTAGATTTGAGCAGGAGAGACCTCTTGACTAGAAGAGGTGATAGTTCATCAACCAGCATGACCACTCAATCTGAACTCACTTATAAGACTAACGAATGCCTTTGTTTGATCGAAAGGGAAACTCCCCAGACTTTGGGTTGGGGCAGGGTTTTGTTTTTGTCTTTCAGGAGAATGAAGGCACCCAGCCAGGGAATCTGCAGAACCCTGGACAAATGAGACATCTGACGAAAAAGGACGCATCATCCAGAGAAAATGTACCCAGTAAAAGGGTAAACTGGCCTGTTGGTATAGCGCCTTTCCCACAGGATAAAATTTCATAAATCTTCCCAAATGTTTGTTTCTGCTGTTCCCTACAGACACATAACACAAATGGTCTTTGGAGCCCCAGTTGAATTAAAAATTAAAGCTGGCTTTGGAATTGGAGTGTGGCTCTCCTCTCCCTAAACCCAGGCATGCTTGCTAAAGGAAAATCCAGCATCTCTGTCTCATGTCAGAAGAGCCACCAGATACGGGACAGAAGAAAATCCAAAATTTAGGACTATTCTATTGCCATTAATCTCATAATCCTTTGCTTTTATTTCGACTCTTCAAAGCTTTTCTTAAGGTATAAACATTATCTCAAAATTTGTAAGATCAATGTATATTTTAAAATTTGTGTCATGATATTGATGGTCATATAGAGTGCTAACTAATTCTAGAAAAAAGCTCCATCTAGCTGCCTGTACATGATTTCAGGTTTGAGTCTCTATCAGGTAACTAGGAATTAAGTTTTTCTACTCTGAATGTACATAACAAATTATGGTTCTTTAACCTCTTCGAGATCTGCTGCATATGACATTTACAGTGTTTTAGTTTTCTGCCGTGAACCATGACTACACCTAACAGTGACTTTGAAGTCTCCAAAAGGAGGATGGGGCCCCACAACAACGATTCCACCTGGACTGTGGTAACACCACTAAGCTGACCAGCACCACCCAAAGATCAGCGTTGGACTACAAACTGCTCAGAACAGTTTCGAGGTGGCTGGCTGAGAGGATCCAGCCTCGCAGACTGCTCTAGCCAGGACTTGAGACGAGCCCTGCACTTTCCCATCACACAGAGACCAGACAATAAATGATGCAGCAGCTCTCCCAGAACTGGACCATTTCCTAATTTTTTCAGGATCCACTAAAGATGCCAACAGGAAGTAATTTTATGAACATGATGCCCATGTTCCCAAGAGCGGGTTTTGGCTGTTCAGTGGGTTATGGATATTTATCATCATTTAGGGTGATTGGTTACAAGTTGTTATTGATAATGGTCAGGAAAAAAGTAGAACAAAGGAGATTAGACTCAGGGGTCTTGTTCTGAAAATAAAAAGGGGAGATATAAAAATGATAGAAAAAAAGGTATATTATTGAATTGATTTTAACCCAAAAAACAACAGTTAATCTCAAAATATTTTACATTGGTATGGATTTTTGTTTATTGATACAAATTTAAAGTTAATTTGTTATACTGTGTATTCTACTCTTGTTTAGGGTATTATTGTGTTTATGCAGCTCAATTAAAAATGTAATGTAAGCCAGGTGGTGGTGATGCATGCCTTTAATTCCAGTACTCTGGAAGCAGAGACAGGTGGATCTCTGTGAGTTCAGGGCCAGCCTGGTTTACAGAGTGAGATCCAGGACAGGCATTAAAAACTGCGCACACACACACACACACACACACACACACACACACACACACACATACAAACCCTGTTTCGAAAAACCAAAAAAAGTAATATATAATTTAAAAATACAAATTAATCTTCATCTATAATAGTCAGACTTATAGTCATGTTAGTTAGATTTTCAAGGTGAGTTGAAATATACAGAGATATATTTCAGATAGATAGGCAATATTGAAACGCTTCAAAGACCTACAGAATATGGCATTTAAATGTTTTAAGAACTTAGACGTTTCTTGACAGTGAAACATATCTGTTCCCAGCAGCACCAATTACTTCAAAGAGGATGATGGGCATTGAAGAAACTCCACATGAGGTTTGCTTTCTTTATGGCAAAAGCTAGCCATGTGGACAAAGACACTGCCCTTGTCTCAATTGCTGACAGTTGTAGTGGGTAGCCATCCCAGCATTGGCCTGGAAGTTCCAACCCCCATTGAGGCTTCGGTAATGGTCATGCCCACAAGGCGGGGCTGAGGGAGGACGCTGAAGACTCAGGATGGAGAGGAGAGCGTGCTCTTGGTTCTGGGACCCTGGACGCTGGAGGTAGACCGAGCAGAGTTCTCCAGAGAACACCGCCAGACTGCACCATACCTTTGCCAGACCCTACAACCTATCCCTTCATTTGTAAGCTACCCCACAAAATAAACCTCCCTTTTAACTACATGGAGTGGCCTTAATAATTTCACCAATAGCCAGTTACTGTCCAAACTGGACCAGCAGGCCACAAGAAAGGCCACTGCCAAACTTTACCAAGACAAGGTAGGACAGCCCTTCAAAATTCCTGCTTCACAGGAATGCAGGCCCAGAGGCCAGAGCTGGACGCCCCAGCACTCCAGAGGATCTCTGGGTGACTGTCTGGGCAGCCTGATGTCCCTGTGGTTCGGTAACATTTCATCCTTCTGAGGCCTTTGATGGAGTTGAAGATGAAGTAGTCACAGTTATAGTTCCCTTTAGTTAAGATAAAAGGCCAACAAGGTAAAAAACTTTAAACTCACCAAGATAAGATAGATAATAGTGTTTTTTTCTAATTTTGCCAAATGCAAATGGTTGGACATTGTTACTATAATTCCCATTTGATAACTGTTTTTGTTATAAATAATCTTACTATGTTAAAGTAAAAACTTTCTTTTTAATTAGACCAAAAGGGAGAAATGCTGTGGATTATGCTCATTGTTAATAATAAAGCTGACTGGCCAATAGTAGGGCAGAGATAGAGCAAGGCAGCCTGACAGAGGGAGGATGCTGGGAGAGAAGGGCAGAGTCGGGGCAGCTGCAGCAAATGCCAGCCAGCAGCTGAGTAAGCAGGGCGTGTAGAAAATGAAGTAACAAGCCATGTGGTAGAGTGTGGGGTAATAGAAATGGATCAATCCAAATGTAAGAGCTAGTTAGTGACAAGCCCGATCTGTCAGCCCAGCATTTATAACTCATATTAAGCCTCTGAGTGGTTATTTGGGAACTGGTGGGTGGGACAGGAAACATCCGTTTACAGGTGTGTCTGTGGGGAAGTCTTGATTGTTAATTGATGTGGGGTGAGGTGGTGGCGCAGGACTTTCGTCCCAGCTCTCGGGAGGCAGAGGCAGGAGGATCTCTGTGAGTTGGAGGCCAGCCTGGGCTACAAAGGGAGTTCCAGGACAGCCAGAGCTACACAGAGAAACCCTGTCTTGAAAAACAAAACAGCAACATAAAATTGATGTGGGCCCTGCCGGTGGTGGGCAGCACCATTCCCTGGGTGGGAGACCGGGGATCTGTGCAGGAACAGAGGGGCTGAGCTCAGCACAAGCGCATGTGTCTGTTGCTCCTCGATGTGTAGGTGACGTGACCAGCTGCCTCCACACCTGCGCTTCCCTAGCACGGTGGACTGGAAAGGGTTAATGAGAGCCAAGAGGGGTTCCTGCTGCCATGGCCGGAGAACTGGGGGAGCAAGCCTATCAGGGGCTGCCTCTCTGTTCTTCCTCTTACTGCCCCTGGCTCTGTCCCTCCAGGGACATGGAACCTCTGGAACCTGGAGCATAAGAGGGCAGGACTGGGGATTGGGAGGAGAGTTAGGCCAGAGCCAGGGGGTGACCTCAAGGGGTGTGGCTGATGCAGGGAAGTCGGTGTTTTGCATTTTCCCCCTTTAAGACAGAAACTGACAGAAAAAATACTTTTATTTCCTGTGTGTCGCCTGCATGTATGCCTGTGCATATTTTTGCAGCGCCCATGGAAGCCAGAAGGGGGAGTCAGATCCCCTGGAGCCATCGCCCTGTGGGCGCTCTAACCCCTGAGCCATCCTCCAGCTTCTCAGTCTGCTGCCTCACACAGCCCAGCCCACCTGCTCAGGGATGGAGCAGCCCGCACCGGGCTGTCAGGTGCCAGGTGAAGCCATTACTTATGCTCTTATTAAATAAAATCTGGGAGTCGGATACCAGGGCAAAAGCTGACAGATCCAAGGAGGGGCCGAGGACCATCAGGTGACCCCGCCTCTGCACACTTCAGAATCTCTCCAGCCCTCCCTACCCCCCACCCAGTCTGAGCTCTGCTCCCCCTCTGAGGTTCCCAGCAGAGGTGTCCGTGTCTCCTATCCTGCCCCAGATGTGGCCCTCCTCTCGCCCCACCTCCTGCAGCCCATCACCCCACATCTTGCACACCCTCCGTGGAGAGTACTTAAGTCCTCTTCTCAGATGGGCTGCGGACATGAAAGTTCCTCAGTCGCGTGGGCGTGGGGGGGCGCAAATGGGGTGAGCGCCGGGAAGGTGATTAGCAGATGTGTGAAGCTCCACGGAGCGCGGGCACGGCCCTTTCAAGGGCCAGCGCCACCTCCTTCTGGCGGCCCGGGCGCCCACCGCCTGCGCCAGCCTCCAGAAGCCCATTAAGCGATTTTTTTTCTTCCACTTACAGCTCCGGCATTGACAAGAAGGTTCAATATCTGCCTTAGAAGAGACGTGGCAGCCCCCTCGGAAAAAATACTCCCTCCTGTCAGCCAGCCCTCCCCGGCGTCCCCAGGCCTGCTCCACCACGGCGGGTCGAGCACCCCTGTCCTGCAGCAGCCTGGCATGCTCAGCCGGACTGAATCAAGGCTGGGGTGAGGATTGCCAACTTCAGATGCGGTCCCTCCTGGGGGAAGGCCTCCCAGATCGCCCACGGCAGGGCCAGAAGTCTATGCTCTCAGCCCAGTGTGATGGTGCACACCTGTAGTTCCCCACTTGAGAGGCTGAGGCAGGAGGACTGCTGTGAGTTTCAGGCTAGCCTAGGAGTGGGAGTATCTCAAAAACCCAAAAAAGCAGGACGAAGGATGAGAAGAAGGGCAGTGCTGTTTTCTATGCCTCGGTGGCCCTGGGCACATGGGAGACAGGTTCCCCAGGGGGCACCGGGAGCTCTGTGGGGTCCTGCAGAGACATCTGGATGTCGGTCTCCATCCCTAACGAGGAGGCCGGGCTAGCCCCCCGCAGGACTGGGCAGGGGAGCCAGGTCTCAGGGCAGTGAAGGTCCAGCCTGCGTGGAAGAGGATGGAGGGCCCAGAGCTCACTGTGGGCAGGGCTCAGGACGCGCAAGGTGGACAGGCCCAAAGGCATCCCCAAACCAGACAAGACGCTCCCGGCTCCCCTGGGTGTCCCAGGGTGTCCCAAGGGTCGGGGCATCCAGAGTTGGGGGCCCCCATAAGAGGGGGCTCCAAGCAGCATCAACTTGGCCTTGGGGCTTTGGGGGCCCCAGGTCCTACTCAGGCCTTAGAGCTCCCCAATAACCCAGCCTCACGCCCGTCCTCCGGGAGGCCAGGAAGATTGTGGGCACAGAGCGGCAACACCGTTGTTTTGAGACAGGGTCCCATGTAGCCCAGGCTGGCCCCCAACTCACTATGTCAGAAGATGGCCTGAACTCCTTCCTACCATGACGGTCATAGGGGAGCGCCACTGTGATGGCGTGGAGGCTGCTGGGAGCGGGGATCGCTGGGTGAGACTTCCCAGCACCTGGATTATTCTAGAACATTGCAGTCTCTGCACAGAAGGGGCTCCATCGGGGCTGCGGGGGCAGAAGCCTCAGTCAATGAGCCCACAGTACAAAACCTGACCCAAACCCCCCAGAAACAGCTGCCATCCCGGCTCAGGCAGGGGGATCGTTTGAGGCCAGCCTGGGCTACAGAGCAAGAGCCTGTCACAAGAAAAGAAACTTGGGACCCTGGAAGAACGTGGTTTTCCCTGACTTCCCTTCCTCCAAACACGTTCTAGAACCTTCTCTCCAGGACAAGCAAGGGACACAATAAGGACTTGATGTACAGGTGATACTCAGGTTCCGGAAGTGAGTGGGGCTCCCGGGACACTCCTGGATGCCCAGAGGTGGGGACAGAAGGTTGACACACAGTGGGTTAAAAGTAGGTGTGAGATCACTGTGGCCAGTACCAGCAATGGGTTTTGCAGATAGAGTAGGAGTTTCCTAGGGAGAGGTAGGCTGGTTGTGGGGGAGGTGGGAGCTGGTGTCTAGGGTCAGTGTGGAAGAGCCCCATCTTCTGAGGAGGAGGAGGAGGTTGGAGGTGGATGTGGGAGGACCCTCTGGTGGAGACTACCCCAGGAGGTTCCAGGGTTGGGGGTGGGGCAGTCAGGTGCTGGGGGAGCTAGACCTCCTCAGAGACACCCGGGTCCACGGTGTGAAGAGAAAGAAGCCCGAGCCCTCCCTCTCTCCGCCAGACATCAAGCGTGGCTCCCCACCCCCTCCTTCTAGGTTATTAATTTTTCAGAGAAGAAAATGCTTTTTGTATTTTTTTCCAGGCAAAATATTGATAATGGGCTTAATGTGAGTTTCCTGCTTTTGTGTGTGTGTGGAGAGCGAGCGAGCGTGCTCGGTGCAGAGGCAGCCCTGTCTGCAAGGATGCCCCCCCAAGCCCCCCACCTCCGTCCGAACAAAGCCAGATGCCCGCCCCTCGCTGGGTCGATGCCCCGCCTGGGGAGCCACAGCCTGCTGCTCCCGCTCAGTCTGTTTAAAATTTTGCTTCTTTTCTCTCGTAGCCTTGGAGATGCAGAAGGTGGGAACCTTGTCCTTCACGACCTGCAGTGACCGGGCACCTACTGTGTGCCAGGTCCCCAGCAGGACTGACAGGCGTCCTCAGAGGCAGCAGCCAGGGTGGGCCAGCCGGCTCAGCAGGGGAAGGGCCTGTTGCAAAGCCTCACCCCACCCCCACCCCCGAGTCCTCGCACTGACTCCCAGAATTGTCCTCTGGTGTCATACGCCAGCACTTGCTTAAATAAATGTAAACTCAAACAGCTGCAGCAGGTGTCCCTGGAGGGAGGCAGACATGATGGCATGCACCTGCTACTCCAGCACTCAGGAAGCTGAGGCAGGAGACTTGCTGTGAGTTCATGACCAGCTTGAGTTAAACAGTGAGACTTTATCTTTGTCTGTTTGTTTTTGAGACAGGGTTTCTCTGTGCAGCCCTGGCTGTCCTGGATCTCACTCTGTAGCCCAGGCTGGCCTCGAACTCACAGAGATCTGCCTGCCTCTGCCTCTGGGATTAAAGGTGTGCGGCACCAGGCCTTTTTTTAAACACAGGGTCCACGTAGTCCAGGTTGGCCTCCAATTGACTATGTAGCAGGAATGACCCCGGATTCTCCTCCTCCTGTCTCACGTCCCCAAGTTCTTGCTCCTTGCCACGGGTTCTCTGCCAGAGACTCCCTCCGGGCACCACTGTGGCATCATCTCAGCGGACTTTCAAACTCATGGATAGTCGGGTCCCTCTGCGTTCACAGAATCACCACCCGGTGAGGGATGGGCACACGCCCATCACCCCAGCACTCAGGAGCCTGAGGCAGGAGGGTCAGAAATGCGACGTCCTCCTCAGCTGCACAGTGAGTCAAGGCTAGCCTGGGCTAAAGATGGGAGTGTTTGGGCAGCTGTGGGAACTGAGGCCCGCGGCCATGTTGTAGTTTTGAAAGAACAGTGAGAAAGGTCTGTGTGTGCGTGTGCACATGTGTGTGCCGAAGCTTACAGACCTGGCAGAGAAGGAGCAGAGGAAAGGTTTAGTTCCAACCTCGGAGAGAAGGCCTTGTTCCCTCGCGGCGGGGAAGCGTGGCAGGGAGGAGAGCACTCAGTGGCTCAGGGCTCACACCCCAGCCTGGAGGGTTGTGGCTGCAGGAACCTGGAGGTCGGAGCGGGAGCAGAGGCCCTGGAGGGGTGCTGCCTGGCCTGCACCCCGAGGCTGGCTTGGTTTGTGGCCTGACACAGCCAGGTCCACTCACCACGGGAGGCTGCAGTGAGGGGTGAACCACGGGTGTGACGTCACAACGGGAGGCTGCAGTGAGGGGTGAGCCACGGATGCGACAGTTCCTCACCTGCGTGTGCTCTGCTTCCCAGGTGGCTCCAGGTCTGTGTCACCTTTGATTTCATTAAATCCATGGACGGGGAGGGGGGTGGGGGGGGTGGGGCGTGGCACAGCATCCAGCACACAGGAGCAACAGGGGACTCAATTGCCATGTCCCGGTAGTCAGCCACACACACACACACACACACACACACACACACACACACACGAGGAGAGGTGGCTCTGGGATCGGGCCACATGACTTCCATCAAGGGGCCACTTGCATCCCCTTTTCACCTTGCCTGCTGGGGAGCTCAGACCTGAAACTGTGGCCCACTGGTCTCCGCTGGTTCTGGCTTACATAATGCGGCTGCCCGGTTTTTGTTGTCTCTGCACCTCCATCTCTTAGGCTCCTAACGAGGAGGCAGGTAACACCATTTCCCAGTGGGCGGCGGCGCAGCCTGTAATCCCAGCACTGGGGAGGCAGAGGCAGGCGGATCTCCGTGAGTTCGAGGCCAGCCTGGGCTACAGAGCGAGATCCAGGACAACCAGGGCCGCACAGTGCGCTTGGGGCCAGCCTGGGCTACTTGAGACGCTGTCTCCAGGGCGGCGGGTGTGGTGAGGAGGAGGAAAATGGGGTGGACACAAGGGGAAGGGGGCTTGGGAAGAGCCGGCTACAGCAGGCGGCCTCACCCCTGCCGGGCGCCTCACCCCTGCCGGGCGCCTCACCCCTGCCGGGCGCCTCACCCCTGCCGGGCGCGTGTGCCGCTCCTGTTTGCTCAGCTGTGAGGCCCCCGGCTGGGCCTGGAGGGAAGGAGCCCCCCCCCCCGCCCCTCTCCCTCCTCCCCTGCCTCCCGCGTGGAGCCTTGCTGGATGCAGCTCCCCCAGGATCGATGGGAGAATTGATCCCAGCTGCAGGGCTCCTCTGGGAACCTCACCCCTCCGGCCTCACCCCTCCCTGCCTCACCCTCCCCCCTCCCCCTCACCCCTCCCCGCCTCACCCCCCCTCACCCTCCTCACCCTTCCCACACCCCGCCCGCCGTGCAGAGCCTGGCTTTCCCACCTGGTCTAGTTCCTGGTTTTATCTCTTTGACTCACTCCGCAAACTTCCCCTGCAAGCCCGGGAGGCCCCGCTCCAGTGCTGCCAGCCCCTCTGCCGGACCCAGGCTCCTACACAGCCCGCAAAGCCCAGCCACCAGGACCCCGGGCTCCAGAAAGAGGCTGCGGCCCGGTCCTCACTCGGGGTGGAGGGTTAGTATTTCCCCTCCCCGGCCGGGAGGAGGTCTGCAGGGTGGCTGGCCGACCCTCCCCCCCCGTCCGGTCCCTTGGAGCCGCGCCCCTCTCGTCCCGACGCCCGCTCCAGGCCTCCCGGCCACCGTGGGGCCCTCCGGGGCGTTCTCCCGGGACGGGACCCTGCGTGCGGCCCACCTGGGGTGGGGGCTCCGGAGCCACCCTGGCCCTGCCTGCGCCCCAGAGCCGGGGTATCTGGGGGTCCCGGCCCGGCCCCTGCTCCAGCCGGCCCTCCAGTAGCCCCGGGTCCGTCAGGCCTCAGTTTCCCCAGCCCCCACTGTGAGGACGGTTCGTTTCCCGAAGCCCGAGGTGGGGAGTTTGGGGACGAGCGGGGTCTGCGGTCCTCAGGAGGAGCAGAA
>NC_050463.1:1607787-1622787 GCF_903995425.1 Onychomys torridus
GCAGATGGGGCCTCTGCCTCAGGGCAAACCCTGCAGAAAAGAGTAGCAAATCCGCTCTGGCTCCGGGGGTGGGGGTGTGGGGTGTGGGGTGGGTGGGGGTGCGGGGTGTGGGATGGGGGTGTGTGGGGGTGGTGTGGGGGTGTGTGGGTTTGGGGGTGTGGGGTGGGTGGTTGGGGGGGGGGGTTTTTGGGGGGAAGCGTTACTTCCCCACTCGGTTGGAGGTTCCCAGCAGAGGTGTCTGTTTCTGCTGTTCTCCCACCACCACACCCCACACCCCAAACCCACACACCCCCACACACCCCCACACACCCCCATCCCCACACCCCGCACCCCACACCCCCCACACCCCACACCCCCACCCCCGGAGCCAGCGCGGATTGCTACTCTTCTGCAGGGTTTGCCCTGAGCAGAGGCCACATCTGGGGCAGGATAGGAGACACGGACACCTCTGCTGGGAACCTCAGAGGGGGAGCAGAGCTCAGACTGGGTGGGGGGTAGGGAGGGCTGGAGAGATTCTGAAGTGTGCAGAGGCGGGGTCACCTGATGGTCCTCGGCCCCTCCTTGGATCTGTCAGCTTTTGCCCTGGTATCCGACTCCCAGATTTTATTTAATAAGAGCATAAGTAATGGCTTCACCTGGCACCTGACAGCCCGGTGCGGGCTGCTCCATCCCTGAGCAGGTGGGCTGGGCTGTGTGAGGCAGCAGACTGAGAAGCTGGAGGATGGCTCAGGGGTTAGAGCGCCCACAGGGCGATGGCTCCAGGGGATCTGACTCCCCCTTCTGGCTTCCATGGGCGCTGCAAAAATATGCACAGGCATACATGCAGGCGACACACAGGAAATAAAAGTATTTTTTCTGTCAGTTTCTGTCTTAAAGGGGGAAAATGCAAAACACCGACTTCCCTGCATCAGCCACACCCCTTGAGGTCACCCCCTGGCTCTGGCCTAACTCTCCTCCCAATCCCCAGTCCTGCCCTCTTATGCTCCAGGTTCCAGAGGTTCCATGTCCCTGGAGGGACAGAGCCAGGGGCAGTAAGAGGAAGAACAGAGAGGCAGCCCCTGATAGGCTTGCTCCCCCAGTTCTCCGGCCATGGCAGCAGGAACCCCTCTTGGCTCTCATTAACCCTTTCCAGTCCACCGTGCTAGGGAAGCACAGGTGTGGAGGCAGCTGGTCACGTCACCTACACATCGAGGAGCAACAGACACATGCGCTTGTGCTGAGCTCAGCCCCTCTGTTCCTGCACAGATCCCCGGTCTCCCACCCAGGGAATGGTGCTGCCCACCACCGGCAGGGCCCACATCAATTTTATGTTGCTGTTTTGTTTTTCAAGACAGGGTTTCTCTGTGTAGCTCTGGCTGTCCTGGAACTCCCTTTGTAGCCCAGGCTGGTCTCGAACTCACAGAGATCCTCCTGCCTCTGCCTCCCGAGAGCTGGGACGAAAGTCCTGCGCCACCACCTCACCCCTCATCAATTAACAATCAAGACTTCCCCACAGACACACCTGTAAACGGATGTTTCCTGTCCCACCCACCAGTTCCCAAATAACCACTCAGAGGCTTAATATGAGTTATAAATGCTGGGCTGACAGATCGGGCTTGTCACTAACTAGCTCTTACATTTGGATTGATCCATTTCTATTACCCCACACTCTACCACATGGCTTGTTACTTCATTTTCTACACGCCCTGCTTACTCAGCTGCTGGCTGGCATTTGCTGCAGCTGCCCCGACTCTGCCCTTCTCTCCCAGCATCCTCCCTCTGTCAGGCTGCCTTGCTCTATCTCTGCCCTACTATTGGCCAGTCAGCTTTATTATTAACAATGAGCATAATCCACAGCATTTCTCCCTTTTGGTCTAATTAAAAAGAAAGTTTTTACTTTAACATAGTAAGATTATTTTATAACAAAACAGTTATCAAATGGGAATTATAGTAACAATGTCCACCATTTGCATTTGGCAAAATTAGAAAAAAACACTATTATCTATCTTATCTTGGTGAGTTAAAGTTTTTTACCTTGTTGGCCTTTTATCTTAACTAAAGGGAACTATAACTGTGACTACTTCATCTTCAACTCCATCAAAGGCCTCAGAAGGATGAAATGTTACCGAACCACAGGGACATCAGGCTGCCCAGACAGTCACCCAGAGATCCTCTGGAGTGCTGGGGCGTCCAGCTCTGGCCTCTGGGCCTGCATTCCTGTGAAGCAGGAATTTTGAAGGGCTGTCCTACCTTGTCTTGGTAAAGTTTGGCAGTGGCCTTTCTTGTGGCCTGCTGGTCCAGTTTGGACAGTAACTGGCTATTGGTGAAATTATTAAGGCCACTCCATGTAGTTAAAAGGGAGGTTTATTTTGTGGGGTAGCTTACAAATGAAGGGATAGGTTGTAGGGTCTGGCAAAGGTATGGTGCAGTCTGGCGGTGTTCTCTGGAGAACTCTGGCTCGGTCTACCTCCAGCGTCCAGGGTCCCAGAACCAAGAGCACGCTCTCCTCTCCATCCTGAGTCTTCAGCGTCCTCCCTCAGCCCCGCCTTGTGGGCATGACCATTACCGAAGCCTCAATGGGGGTTGGAACTTCCAGGCCAATGCTGGGATGGCTACCCACTACAACTGTCAGCAATTGAGACAAGGGCAGTGTCTTGTCCACATGGCTAGCTTTGCCATAAAGAAAGCAAACCTATCATCCTCTCCTTTGAGTAAGTTGTTGCTGCTGGGAACAGATATGTTTCCCTGTCAAGAAATGTCTAAGTTCTTAAAACATTTAAATGCCATATTTCTGTAGGTCTTTGAAGCATTTCAAGTATTGCCTATCTATCTGAAATATATCTCTGTATATTTCAACTCACCTTGAAAATCAACTAACATGACTATAAGTCTGACTATATAGATGAAGATTAATTTGTATTTTTAAATTATATATTACTTTTTTTGGTTTTTCGAAACAGGGTTTGTATGTGTGTGTGTGTGTGTGTGTGTGTGGTGTGTGTGTGTGTGTGGCGCAGTTTTTTAAGTCCTGTCCTGGATCTCACTCTGTAAACCAGGCTGGCCCTGAACTCACAGAGATCCACCTGTCTCTGCCTCCAGAGTACTGGAATTAAAGGCATGCCATCACCACCACCTGGCTTACATTACATTTTTAATTGAGCTGCATAACACAATAATACCCTAAACAAGAGTAGAATACACAGTATAACAAATTAACTTTAAATTTGTATCAATAAACAAAAATCCATACCAATGTAAAATATTTTGAGATTAACTGTTGTTTTTTGGGTTAAAATCAATTCAATAATATACCTTTTTTTCTATCATTTTTATATCTCCCCTTTTTCTTTTCAGAACAAGACCCCTGAGTCTAATCTCCTTTGTTCTACTTTTTTCCTGACCATTATCAATAACAACTTGTAACCAATCACCCTAAATGATGATAAATATCCATAACCCACTGAACAGCCAAAACCCGCTCTTGGGAACATGGGCATCATGTTCATAAAATTACTTCCTGTTGTGTGGGGGTGATGGCATCTTTAGTGGATCCTGAAAAAATTAGGAAATGGTCCAGTTCTGGGAGAGCTGCTGCATCATTTATTGTCTGGTCTCTGATGTGATGGGAAAGTGCAGGGCTCGTCTCAAGTCCTGGCTAGAAGCAGTCTGCGAGGCTGGATCCTCTCAGCCAGCCACCTCGAAACTGTTCCTGAGCCAGTTTTGTAGTCCAACGCTGATCTTTGGGTGGTGCTGGTCAGCTTTAGTGGTGTTACCACAGTCCAGGTGGAATCGTTGTTGTGGGGCCCCATCCTCCTTTTGGAGACTTCCAAGTCACTGTTAGGTGTAGTCATGGTTCACGGCAGAAAAACTAAAACACTGTAAATGTCATATGCAGCAGATCTCGAAGAGGTTAAAGAACCATAATTTGTTATGTACATTCAGAGTAGAAAAACCTTAATTCCTAGTTACCTGATAGAGACTCAAACCTGAAATCATGTACAGGCAGCTAGATGGAGCTTTTTTTCTAGAATTAGTTAGCACTCTATATGACCATCAATATCATGACACAAATTTTAAAATATACATTGATCTTACAAATTTTGAGATAATGTTTATACCTTAAGAAAAGCTTTGAAAGAGTCGAAATAAAAGCAAAGGATTTATGAGATTAATGGCAATAGAATAGTCCTAAAATTTTGGATTTTCTTCTGTCCCGTATCAGGTGGCTCTTCTGACATGAACAGAGATGCTGGATTTTCCTTTAGCAAGCATGCCTGGGTTTAGGGAGAGGAGAGCCACACTCCAATTCCAAAGCCAGCTTTAATTTTTAATTCAACTGGGGCTCCCAAAGACCATTTGTGTTATGTGTCTGTAGGGAACAGCAGAAACAAACATTTGGGAAGATTTATGAAATTTTATCCTGTGGGAAAGGCGCTATACCAACAGGCCAGTTTACCCTTTTACTGGGTACATTTTCTCTGGATGATGCGTCCTTTTCGTCAGATGTCTCATTTGTCCAGGGTTCTGCAGATTCCCTGGCTGGGTGCCTTCATTCTCCTGAAAGACAAAAAACAAAACCCTGCCCCAACCCAAAGTCTGGGGAGTTTCCCTTCGATCAAAACAAAGGCATTCGTTAGTCTTATAAGTGAGTTCAGATTGAGTGGTTCATGCTGGTTGATGAACTATCACCTCTTCTAGTCAGAGGTCTCTCCTGCTCAAATCTAATCTTTTTCAATTGTTATCGGCATCCGTACCCTCTCTTCTCCTGTGGAATGTCATTTTATCCCATATTTTAACTTTGGTCTTTGATTATTTATAGAAGTTTGCCAAACATTTATTTTAAGGTTTCGCCTGAAATTTTTTTTTATCTTCAAAGCCGTTCTATCATCTAGAGCAGTATTTTTTTTACAATAGTATTAGGCCCTTTACTTGCTCTGTGGATTAGCGTTCCCCATGGGGATGAGCCACTGACAGTTACTGTCCAACGTGGACCAGCAGGACACAAAAAGAAAGTGACTGCTGAGCCTTTCCAAGACAAGGCAGGACAGTCCTTCAAATTCTGCTTCACAGAAAAGTCTGTCAGATATTTCTAGACTATGGGCCAAAGATGGATGCCCCAGCATTACAGAGGAACTTTGTGGGACTGTCCAGGCAGTGAAATGTCCCTGTCATTAGGTAACATTTCACCCTTCTGGGGTCTTTGATGGAGTTGAAGACTAGATAGTTATAGTTTTCTTTAATTATAATAAAGGATAAATTAGGCACAAACTTTGGACTTACAAAGATAAGGTAGATAATAGAGAATTTTCTCTAATTTTGCCAAATAGATTGGATATTGTAACTGAAATTTACTTGATAACTATTTTGTTGTATATAGTCTTACTATGTTAAAGTTAAAACCTTCCTTTTTAATTAGAACAAAAAGGGGCAATGCTATAGAATAATCCTCTTGTACACTGTGAAGATTTGTCACTCGAATTGGACTAATTCTGATTAAAATGCTGATTGGTCAGTAGCCAGGCAGGAAGTATAGGTGAGACAACCAAACTAAGGATGATGGGAAGGAGAAGGCGGACGTAGAGGGAGCAGGAGATGAACGTGCCATGCCAATAAGGGTACCACCATGTGGCAGAGTGTAAACAAGGACTATCGCTTAACTTGAAATAAGAGCTAGTTGTAATAAGCTTGAGTTATCGGCTGAGTGTTTGTAACTAATGTTCAGCCTCTGAGCCGGTTATTTGGGACCGGGCAGTCGGGATGAGAAGCATCCATTTACAGATAGCAGCCATCCCTCAGGGAGACTTGCAATTCTTGATGTGTCAAGTCGAAGGTGTAAGCTGATATCATTGCTGTGACAAGTTCAAAACTACAACACCTGACTTTTCTCGAGGTCTGGGGGGTCACACCCAGTCCCCATACTGGTAAGGCAAGCTCTTCATCCACTGTGAACCTACCCCACCCCTTCTCTACCTCAGACACTTTTTTTTCTTCTAGGCAGGGTTTCTTTGTGTAGCCCTGGCTCTCCGGAACTCACTTGGTAGCCCAGGCTGGCCTCGAACTCACAGAGATCCACCTGGCTCTGCCTCCCAAGTGCTGGGATTAAAGGCATATGACACCACCGCCCAGGCAGTTTTTTAAAAAAATATTTATTTATATATTATGTATACAGTGTTCTGCCTGCATGTTTGCCTGCAGGCCAGATCTCATGACAGATGGTTGTGAGCCCCCATGTGGGAATTGAACTCAGGACCTCTGGAACAACAGCCAGTGCTTTTAACCCCTGAGCCATCTCTCCAGCCTCCTCAGACATTTTTTTAAGTGAAGCAATGCAAAGCAGACTTATTTATGAATTCTGCTGGGTTTTTGTTGGTAGTGGTGTTTTTGTTTGTTTCTTTTTTTGGTTTTTGGAGACAGGGTTTCTCTGTGCAGCCCTGTCTGTCCTGTAACTCACTCTGTAGACCAGGCTGGCCTCGAACTCACAGAGATCCGCCTGCCTCTGCCCCTGAGTGCTGGGATTAAAGGCTGCACCACTGTCACCCGGCTGTTCTTATGCTTTTAATTTGGCCCTTTATCTCTGTTAATGTGTCCTCTGCTGGCCCTGGTTTCGTGAATCCGTCTCTTCCTGACTTCCTGGCGTTATTTACTCTGCCTGATTTCCCCTGTTAGGGCGTCAGCACTTCAGGGGATGGATTTATGGACAGGAGTCAACACTGTATCTCCACAGGGAGAGTTCCAGCCCAGCTACTTCTGGCCTGTTCTGGAGTTCTAACCCACAACAGCTTTTTTCATGCTTTGTGTTAATTTCTAATTTATTGGAGATTTCTTTTTGTTTTGTCTTTTCAAGACAGGGTTTCTCTGTGTGGCCCTGGCTGTCCTGGAACTCACAGCAATCCTCCTGCCTCAGCTTCCACATTTTGAGATGACCCATGTATAGCACCAGATCTCACTAACATTTTTGTGATATGGTGTTATTTTTCAGCCAAAATATTTCTTTCACAATGTTGAGCTTCTCATTGTAGTTCTTTACCTCATCTTTCACCGTGGAGCGCCGCACACTAACTTGGTCTTCAGTGCGCCTTCCAAGTGGAGGAATCAGCCCTTGATCAGAACTGACTCTGAGCCGGATGTGATGGCAGGCCGAGCTCTGAGTTCGAGGCCAGCCTGGTCTACAGAGCGAGATCCAGGACAGCCAGGGCTGCACAGAGAGACCCTGTAGTGGGTCAGGTGGGGGGAGGACGACACGGCGGGGAGGCGTTGGCCAGTCTGAGGATCTGAGTTCAGTCTCCAAGACCCACAGGGAAGAGAGAGAGGACTCCACAAACTATCCTCTGACGTCTTCCTCCTGTCCATAGTGTGTGTGTGTGTGTGTGTGTGTGTGTGTGTGTGTGTGACACACAATAAATAAATGTAATTTTGCTGCCAGTGGTGGCGCACACCTTTAATCCCAGCACTGGGAGGCAGAGGCAGACGGGTCTCTGTGAGTTCAGGCCAGCCTGGGCTACAGAGTGAAGTGAAGAGCAAAGCTACACAGAGAAACCCTGTCTTAAAAAACCAAAAATGTGATTTTATAATAAAAAAGTGAGCTCACCAGGAAGCCATGAAGGTCAGAAGCCAGGTTGAGGCCAGTCCGAGAGGGAAGGACGGGCAGCGAAAGCACGCACGGCCTGGAGAGCAGCGTTGGGCCCTCTCCCTCCTCCGGGGGTGGGAAACTGAGTCACGGCTGGGTGGTGGGCCGATGGGGTAGAGAATGGGGATCCCCCAGTCCCTGGAACTTGAGGGGTTGAGGGTGGAGTGACGCCCGAGCTCCTGGCACCGGCGGGCGGGCGCGCAGCCCCCGGGGCCGCGGCAAACAAGCGGGTGTTTGCGCAGCGCGCGGCCCAGAGCGATGGGGATTCGATGGAGACGCGATGGAGACGCGATGGAGACGCGGGGCCTTCGGGGATCGATCGGGCGCAGCTGTCACGGAACAGCCCCGGGGAGCTGCCACCGGCGAAGCAGGCACAGGCCTGGGCGGTGCGGGGATCTCGGGGTACCGTGTGCGCCCTGGGCGAGCCCCGCTGTACCACACTCAGGATACACTCAGGTGTGCGGCCCTACACCCGACAGAGGGCCCAGGGACCACCCCAGGCCGGGCACCCTCCTCTGTCCCCACCTCCTGCAGCTCACACCCTCGGCACGTTCCAAACAGAGGAGGACGGGCGCTGGGATGTGGGGCGCAGATCCGCAGCGCTGGCGGGTTTGGGGGAGGCTGGCCCGGGGGCCTGCGGGAGCACCCAGCTCTGGCTGGGCTGGAGAAGACAGCCAGTGGCCAGAGTCCCCGGCGAGAAGAGAGGGGACAGGTGTGCCGCCGAGACTCTGAGTCCCGTGGGGGAATAAACAGTGTCCTGCCCAGGGAGGCTGGGTGACCCGCCTCCAAGGGACACCTTGCGGTGTTTCAAGTCCCCGCAGCCCGTTTTTAGCTAAAATGAGGGCGTCCAGAAGAGGGCAGGTGAGGAGGCTCCTGGAGGCTCGAAGGTCGACCAGCTGCTCCTCCTGGGAAGCCCGTGCGGGTCCCCCAACACCCTGACCCTTGTGCTGATCCGACCTCACAGCCCTCAGGCTGACCCAGCCGGGATCTCTCCAACCTGGGCTGAGCACAGAGATGGCGGATATCAGCCTGGTGCAGCCCAGCACATCCGGAGGCCGAGGCCGCTGTCCAGGACTCCTGGACTCTGTCTCTTATTGTCCCAGAGGAGATACTGAGGCCCGCTGAGAGCTTCCTTGCGTTGTCCTAGGTCCCCACAGGCATGGAGATGGGGGACGCCCTGCCCCCCTGCAGGCCACCCCTCCTCCACCCTCAATTTGCTAATGACCCAAGATCGATTAGGCCCCAGCCACCCGCATGCCCCGTGGCCCCACTCAATTCTATTTTACTAATTACCAACGTGGGAGAGGCCAGTTCTGGGGAGTCGGGGAGTTGGGGGGACACAGTCGGGTTCTGGAGGGATCCTCGGTTTTCACTCCATCTCAGTGGAAGCCCAGACCGGGAGGAGACAAGAACTCAGCGCCTGCTGTGCAGGGGAAGTGCCTCGTGGGCTGAGAGGCCTCGGCTAAGTCTAGGCGGTTTGAAAAGGGGGTGTGGCACCTCAGGGTGTTCTGATTCAACACAAAGAAGGAACTCCCCATCATCTCGAAGACACCCATCCACCTCTTTTTTTTCCTCAAAATGGATTCCTCCCTGGTCAGGAAGAAAAGCCGCCATGGTTATCATTTAAAACAAAAAATGGCTCAGGAAGAGATGGAGACAGGGGGCTACTACGTCACCCCAGCCCTCCGCAGGGCCCCCCGGGGTGGCTAGCATTAAAAAGGGCTTCTGGTCATCTTTTGTTTTTCCATTCATACACGTTTACCCAGCCAGCCCCGTGCCTGCTGCTCTCCACGCTCTTCGCTTCCTGAAGCCCTGGATGCTATCGGTTAACGGTGGTGGATTGATTTCCACACCCCACGATTATTTTTAATTATCTGTAATGTTGCAGGGTAGACTTGGGGACCTCAGACTTGACTGTGAGCCTGGCCACCGCTGGTACCCAATTCACCTCTGTCGCCCTACCTGGAAGATGGGTATACCCCAAATTGTCCAGACACCCCAGATCAGAAAAACCCCAGGCTTCTGACCTGTGGGGGAGCGGATGAGTAGAAAAGAGTCCGTTTGCAGCCTCTCACCCCCCCCATGACGGGGGCAGCAGGCAGCTGTGGCATGTGGGGGCCTCTCCCCCTCAGGGCTTTACACAGCTGGAACTGAATAAGTGCAGAGTTTTAAGTAGTGCGTCATTTTTGTCCTGTCCCCCCAAGGGCTTGGAAGCAGGAACCCCTGGGACATACACACACACACACACACACACGCACACGCACACGCACACGCACACGCACACGCACACGCACACGCACGCATGCACACACACACTTAGTGTCTCTTCTACAATGTCACCTCCACAGCTTCTCTGCTCCCATGGGGGCCAGACTGGAAAAGGAAACTGAGGAACAGAATGGCTCTGGTGCAGCCCGGAGCAAGGACACAGCGTACCTGTCATACGTGCCCTGCGTGGTATTCTTTACAGCCCAAGCTGTGGGCGGGGGCAGATGCCATCCTGTGAGCGGGTGTCCGTCATTTTAGAAAGCACGGTCCTCTCCCTGTAGGTGGGGTGGCCCCACTTCCTGAGTGGACCCCAGAAGTCCCCCTAGACAGTGGGCAAGAAAAGGAGGAAGAGAGAGCTGGGGCAAAGTTGGGGTCCCCCCTGACCTAGACTCTGGACCGTCTGGAGCCTGGCTTGGCCGTTCTAGGACTCATCTCTACCCACCCAAGAGGGATCTTGCTCCCAGGCACCTTGGGCCTGTAAGATGTCCCCCATGTGACCCCTCTTTCCTCCCTCCCTGTCCAAAGGCTGAAGAGAGAGTTCCTAGGCTCCCTCAGTCTCAGGAAAAACCCAAGCTTGTCTGCAGGTGACCTCAGCCAGGACATTCCCAGACACAGTGGGAACCGGAGGGCAGTCACACACACTGGACTTAGAAGGGATTTCTTCTGCCTGCCTACCTGCCGGCCTTCATTCCTTTCTTTCTTTTATTTGGTTTCTCTGTGCAGCCCTGGCTGTCCCGGAACTTCTCTGTAAACCAGGCTGGTCTTGAACTCACAGAGATCCGTCTGCTTCTGCCCCCCAAGTGCTGGAATTAAAGGCGTGCGCCACCATGTCACCCCCCCCCCACACACACACACACACAAGGAGGGTTTTCTGTTTGTTTTGATAGAAGGTCTACTACGTAGCCCTGGCTGTCCTGGAACTTGCTCTGTAGACCAGGCTGGCCTCGAACACAAAGATCCACCTGCCTCTGTCTCCTTAGTCCTGGGATTAAAGATACACGAACCCGCTGAGAAATTTCTGAACACCCAAAAGCCGGGCAGTTCCCCTCCACAATTGAGGGAACTGAGTCCAAGGCTGTTCCTTGTGCCTGAGGCCAAAATGGACTGTATGATTGTACTGCGGACCACCTCACAACCCCCCTCTCCACGCCCAAAGAGGGTTTTAAATCTTTATGTGCATACAGCGTTGAGCTTGAAAACGAGCTACGTCTTTCTGGTGGGGTGTCAACAGAGTTGGGGGCACATGTGGTCACACTCCAGGGATTCAGGGGGTGCAGAAAGGGACATAGAAGGCCAGAGAATCAAAGGCGCGGAGATGAGACACTCACCCAGCCCCAGCTAGGGCGGGCTGCCCACTCCGCAATCCCTCGGGTTCTCTGGGCAAGCGGAATGGGGGACCCAGGGAGCCAGCCTGGAGCTCCAGGGGGTTTGGCGGGTGCAGGCGGAGCGATGGGCGGGGGCGCTGACGTCAGACCCAGGCCCGGGCGCCGGCGGCGGCCGCCCCGCCACATCCTGGTGGCCGCCGCTCGCAGCAGCCGAAGCCGGGCGCGAGCACCGAGCGAGTGGGACAGCCGCCGCCGCCGGCGCCACCTGGAGCGTCGGCTAGCGCGTGGGGACCATGCAGCGGCCTTGAGCGCGCACGGAGGGGGCGCCCAGAATGGAGCTGAGCCTGGAGAGCCTCGGGGGGCTGCACGGGGTGACACACGCTCAAGCCGGCGAGCTGCTGAGCCCCGGCCACGCGCGCTCCGCCGCGGCCCAACACCGAAGCCTGGTGGCATCGGGGCGCCCGGGCCTGGTGGCGGGCATGGCTAGCCTGCTGGACGGTGGCGGCGCCGGGGGCGGGGGCGCCGGGGGCGCGGGAGCTGCAGGGGCTGCGGGTGGTGGCCCTGACTTCCGTGGGGAGCTGGCTGGTCCCCTGCACCCGGCCATGGGCATGGCGTGCGAGGCCCCGGGTTTGGGTGGCACCTACACCACGCTCACGCCCTTGCAGCACCTGCCGCCGCTGGCCGCCGTGGCCGACAAGTTCCACCAGCACGCGGTGGCCGGGGCGCACGGAGGCCACCCGCACGCGCACCCTCACCCGGCCACCGCGCCGCCACCGCCCCCTCCGCAGCGCCTGGCGGCCAGCGTGAGCGGCAGCTTCACCCTCATGCGCGACGAGCGGGCGGCGCTGGCCTCGGTGGGCCACCTCTACGGGCCCTACGGCAAGGAGCTGCCCACCATGGGGTCGCCGCTGTCGCCGCTGCCCAGCGCGCTGCCCCCGGCTCTGCACAGCGCCCCGCAGCCGCCGCCGCCTCCGCCGCCGCCGCTCGCCGCTTACGGGGCTCCGGGCCACCTGGCCGGGGACAAACTCCTGCCCCCCGCCGCCTTCGAGCCACACGCCGCGCTGCTGGGGCGCGCGGAGGACGCGCTGGCCCGAGGGCTGCCTGGAGGCGGCGGCGGCGCGGGAGGCGGCGGGGCGGCCGGCGGGGCGGCCGCGGGTTTGCTGGCTCCGCTGGGCGGGCTGGCCGCGGCCGGGGCGCACGGGCCTCACTCAGGCGGCGGTGGCCCCGGAGGGGGCGGTGGCGCCGGCGGAGGCGGCGGCGGCCCGGGAGCCGGCGCCGCAGCCGAGGAGATCAACACCAAAGAGGTGGCCCAGCGCATCACGGCCGAGCTGAAGCGCTACAGCATCCCGCAGGCCATCTTCGCGCAGCGCATCCTGTGCCGCTCGCAGGGCACGCTCTCCGACCTGCTGCGCAACCCCAAGCCTTGGAGCAAGCTCAAGTCCGGCCGCGAGACCTTCCGCAGGATGTGGAAGTGGCTGCAGGAGCCCGAGTTCCAGCGCATGTCGGCGCTGCGCCTGGCAGGTAGGGATGAGGGCCCCGGAGGCTTGACCCCGGGGGACACCGTCGTCGGCTTAGGGTGAGGGGCTGACTCTCTAGAGCCCAGGACAGTGCGTCCCGGTAGGCTGGCTGGGGGGGAGGGGGTCCCCTGGTCTCCGAGGCTGACCTGGGGTCTGCACCGCCGACCATTGGCACCGCCGCTAATAGAGGGGGTGATTGCACGGGTGTCGCGTCCCTGCTCTTTGGGGGGCTGTGTAGGGTGTCCGGTGTCTTTGAGGATAAACTAAAGCAGCCCTCGCACAGCTCCGTGGGTGTGCGCGAGCGTGTGTTGCACGCTCCTTGGGTTCGTGATCCTGTGTGTCCCCCCCCACCCAGACCAGAAGGTGCCACTCCCCTCCTGTCCAGCCACCGTGCAAGAGGGCCCACCGGCGCCTCCCTGCACCCGGTCACAAAGCGCCGGGTCGCTGACCACGCTTAGCCAAGGCCTGGCCACCGCTCGGCCCCCGGCCCCAGCACCAACACCAGGCTCTCTTCCGGTGCAGCTCAGCCCCTGCCGCCGATCGATCTGCTAGTCCCCCTCGCTCCCCCCTCTGGCCGCTGGCAAAGGTCATTTGAGATTGGGGGGAGGGGCGGCCCGTGGGACCCTGGGCTCGGTGGCATCACCAGAGGCCTTCACACCCGCGGTGGCTCGCGGGCCTTGCTCTCTCTGCCCTTCCTACTTCCTACATCCCATCGGGACAAATTACTGCCGCTCCCTTCGGACTGGCGCTCGCCCGCCCGGTGCCCGGTTCAGTCTTTACTCCCCTCTACCCTCGCGTCTTGCCGGAGTCTCTCTCCCACACACCGGCATGGCAGCCAGCCCCTGGGGGACCCGTTGTCTCCTCCTTTGGCCTAATCTGTCCCCTCCCACCCTTTCTCGGAGTGTGTGTGGGGGTGTCAGGGACCCTACGTCCTGAGTGTTTGGGGGGGAGGGTGCCAGAGAGCCAGCGATCTAGGCAGAGCGGTGTCCCCGGCGTGGAGGGGAGGGAGCTGTGTACCCCGTTCCAGGGACAATAGCAGTTTCCAGAGTCTCATCGATCCCTCTGCACACAAACACAGAGAGGGGCGGGGCGGCTGGGGCTCAAGTGAGGCGCCCCTGAGGCAGGAGCCCAGCTCCGGGTTGACTGTATCCCTAGGCCACCCTGCAAGCATGTGGGGGTGCAAACAAGCAGGGGACACCGGATGGCAGGGGGTGGCCAGAAGCAGACCTGGATGACACCTGCTCTGTCCCCACATTCCAAGCCCACTGTGCGGCCTCCTGGGGCGGGCCTCAGTTTCCTGCTTCCTCAGGAGTCTTCGGTGGGATTCCTCAGTTCTCAGCGACCTGTCTTTGGGATGTTCCAGGCTGCACGTTCCTTGGGGGGGCTGCTTGAGGACATTAGGAGATAAACACAGATTTATCTGAAGGGTCCTATTGCTGGTGACCTGCCTGGGACAAGGACACGTGTCTCAACCCACAGCCCCCTCTGCGCCTCACTGAGTCTCCCTCTGCCAGGGACCAGTGCAGTTCTGGGCCACAAGTGGCTGAGTGGCTGTCACCAAGGTGTGTGTTCCGTGAATTCTGAAAGCAAGGGCTCCTCTCCTGGGCACATCACCAAGGGACATCGTGTACCCCAAACCCTGGCCTGTCACCTTCCGTGTCCAAGGTGGTCCGGAGAGTGTTTCGATTGGTCTTTTGTGGGCACCACACAAAAGGTAGCGGCAGTATGGGTGCCTTGGGAGATGGCTTGGGTACAAGTCCCGGAGGCCACTGACCTAAATTCACGTCCACACGGCGGCCACCAGCCTCTGTGTCCCCCCTGGAATGCTGTTATTTCGAACTGGAAACTGAGACCAGACTCATCTTTGTCCTGGGCAGCTCCAGTGGCCAGCATCTCCTCCCTAGGACTAGGACGGTGTCATGTGAGTTGGACGTGTGGCCACCTCAGGGGAGCTTGAGGTGCTGGACGGTGTGCAGAAGCTGGTCTACAGGTGGCATCCTTGGGGCTCAGGGTGTTATATATAATGACGATGGGAGACTGGTCCATGCCAGGTCTACCTTTAGGGTCCATGCTGTGACACCGCGACCCTGCACTCCTGGTATCTTCAGACTCCACTGGAGTCAGAAGTGGCGGCCACTGCCGCCGGGGTCATTAGGCCCCAGCCCAGGCCTTTAGTTCTGGTCCCTGCACAAATGAAAAGCAGTTAAGTAGCGGTAAATTGTGGTGTTTAGGGGGTGGTGGAGGCGGCCAGGCAAATCCCTTCATACTCTGTCTCAGTGACAGC
>NC_050463.1:1627787-1632385 GCF_903995425.1 Onychomys torridus
TGGGGAAGGCTGGCAGCTGTCTGCCTCCCCCCTTTTAAGGGGGTCTGGGATCTGGGAAGGAAAGGTTCTCTATTCAAATTGTTTTAAATACCCGGGTTTCGTTTGTAAGGTGTGCTTGATTCTTGACCCACTCTTCCCTCAAAGGAGGTCCCCTTGGTGTCCTAACTGAGGGGCTGGGGTGGGTCCCTGTCCCCTGGGGGTGGGGTGGGGCTTCCTTTGGCGGGGTGGGGGAGGGTTCCCCGGTCCCGGGGCTGGGGTGTGCGGTTCCCTGGGGCTGGGGCGGGGCGGGGGGGGAAGGCTCAGGCCTTGGAGAAGGTGGCGGTGGCAGTGGCGGTGCCCGGGGTGGCGCCCGGCTCCTCGGCCCAGCGGTTCATGCAGCGGCGCCGGGCGTTCATGAAGAAGTTGCTGACGGTGTTGAGCTCCAGGCCCAGCTGCTGCGAGATGGTGGCCTGCATCTCCTTGGACGGCCGCTTGTTCTCCTTGAAGATGGCAATCAGCGTGCGGCGCTGCAGGTCGGTGAACACCAGCCGCTGCTTCTTGGGTTGCAGCGCGCGCTCCTTCTGCTGGTCCTGCTCCTTACGCTTGCAAGCTGTGAGGGGCGAGAGAGGAGACCACGCGGTGAACGGGCCAGGGGGCCGGGGCGCGGGGTCAGGGGGCCGGGGCGCGGGGGGGCGGTCAGGGGGCCGGGGCGCGGGCCAGGGGGGCGGGGCGCGGGCCAGGGGGCGGAGCGCGGGCCAGGGGGCGGGGCGCGGGGTCAGGGGTAAGAAAACGTGGACCAGGGCACCGGGCAGAGATGGGAGGAAGGGCACACGGGACGCCAGGATGATGAGATGGGGCGCCCAGGGAAGGCAGGGGAGCGGACCGGAGTGCCAGGGCCGGGGAGTACCGGGTGCCCGGTCAGGGGACACAGAGCCGGAGGGCGGCCGCGGAGCAGAGGGCGCGCATTGCAAAGGTTCAGAGGAAGGAGGAAAAAGCAAAGGGGTGGGGTGGGGTGGAGAGAAGGGTCCAGAGGATGGTCAGCAGCGTGCACAGGACCAGGAGGGGAGAGCCGGGCACAGAGTGGAGGACCGGGCAGGGTGGAGAGACACGGAGTCACACAGTGTGGGGACAGCCCCAGCCTCCTACCCCAATCCTCCCGGTTCAGTCTCCCCAGTAAAGATTCCCGACCCCGACACGGCCCCTCCCCAACGACTATGGAAGGACTCAGGTGCCACGGGCGGGCGCACACCCCTGATGCGTAGCAATCCCACTTGGGGGCTGTTGGGGCAGGATGGGGACTCCTGGGACGGATCTGATGGGACTGACTGAGAGACTCTGGGCCCTGGGTATCTCAAGTCTCAGCAAGCAGGACACTGTCCGACCTCCTGGGGGCCCAGCCCTGGTGGTACTCCTGTGGGACCTGATCACCTCAGGTGCTGAGGACACGGAGTTCACAGCCCTTGTCTGCTGCAAGCCACCCCCCTTCACCCACCCCCACCTAGAACCCCAGTGAGGGCTGGGGCGTGGTCAGGGTGGAGCCCCGCCCGGAATCCCCAGTGAGGGGCTGGGGGCGTGGCTTAGGGGAGAGGGACTACACGCTGGAGTTAGCCTGTTTGTCGTCTGGTCTAGATGCAATTCACAACGAGATAAAACAGGTGATCAGATAAAAGAAGACAGAGGGACAATTTATAACATAACTTAGGGGGAAAAGCACTTGTCCTCCAGACCTAGTGACCAGAGTCCATTCCTGCAACGTGCATAAAGGTAGACGGAGAGAACCAACTCTAAAACGTTGCCCTTTGACCTCCACATGTGCACCGTGGCATGTGTATCCACACTTACATCATATGCAACAACAATAATAAATAAAATAAAATGTAGGTATGTAGGTGTGATGGTTAAGGTTGTCAGAACTTAGACGCACCTAGGAGACAAGTGCCTTGTTTCTCTGCGGGGAATTAGCTTGATTGCTGACATGGAGGTGGGAAAACCTGCCTGCTGTGGTGGCGCCATTCCCTAGGCTGGGCTCCTGGACTGATCATGGAGCTTTGACTATGTTCTGACTGTGGATGTAGTGTGAGCTTCTCTCCGAGCTCCACAATGTCACTTCCCCTCAGTGATGGACCTGCAACCATCATCAAGCACACCCTTTCTCCCTTGAGTGGTTTTGTTGAAGTTTTTATCACAGAAGATACCAGAGCTGAAGAACATGCGTCTCGTGGACGAATGGAAACAGACAGACACATCTCTGTGACATTTCAGGACCCCAAAAATAGACAGAAAGCTCCTAAAGCTTCTGAAAAGCAAAGGTCCAGAATCAGGGTGGCTTTGGGGGTCCTCAGAAGCTAGGAGACAAAACATTCCAAGGACGGGCCGGAGGAGGCTCAGTGCTTAATAGAACTTGGTGCTCTTGCAGGGACCCAAGTCCAGTTCTCAGAAGCCACATTGGGCAGCTCACCTGGAACTGTGTCTCCAGGCGGTTCTACATCCTCTTCTGGCCTTTGTTGGAATCGGCACACACAGAGACACACTCATACATACACGTACTCAAAATTGAGAGCCAGGCAGTGGTGGCGGCCCACGCTTTTAGTCCCAGCACTGGGGAGGCAGAGGCAGGCAGATCTCTGAGTTTGAGGCCAGCCTGGGCTACAGAGTGAGTTCCAGGACACAGAGAAACCCTGTCTCGAAAAAACAAAACAAAACAAATCTTTAAATTAAAGATGTGTGCCACCACTGCCTGGCATGATTTCCAAAAGTCTTCTTTTGAAAATTTTTTAACTTTATTTTTATTTTATGATCATTGGTGTTTTGCCTGCATGTCTGCATGAGGGCCTCAGATACCCTAGAACTGGAGTTACAGACAGATGTGAGCTCCCATGTAGGTGCTGGGAATTGAACCCTGGTCCATCTGGAAGTGCAGTCAGTGCTCTAACCACTGAGCCATCTCTCCAGTCCTAGTTTGGAAAGTCTCAATGTGTTGGTGCTGCTTGGGAGTGTCTAAGGGGCTGGCATGGCTCCAAGAGGCTCTGGGCTCTGCAGAGAGGTCTACAAAAAGAAATGCAATCCTGGGCCAGAGCGATGGCTCAGTGGTTAAGAGCACTGACTGTTCTTCCAGAGGTCCTGAGTTCAATTCCCAGCATCCACCTGGTGGCTCACAACCATCTGTAGTGAGATCTGGTGCCCTCTTCTGGCATGCAGAGATGCGTGCAGACAGAACACCATATACAAAATAAATAAATAAAATCTTTTTAAAAAAAATCTATGCCCTATATAAAGAAAAAGAAAGAAATGCAATCCGAACTGTCTTCATGGCTCAGCCTAGGACACTGTTCACAGAAACCATGATCAAACCATAAGCAGCCAGTGCTTTTTGACCAAAAGGCTGATTTCTAAGTAGATGGAGAATTGACTCGGGGCTTGGTGGGGTTTGGGGGTCGGGGGACAACTCAGTATGTCCTTCTTGTCTAAGCAGGAGGACCTGAGTTCGAATCCTCTGAACCCATGTGAAAGGCTTGATATGGAGGTGTGCTGAGGACGAGGAGACAGGCTCATCCCAGGAGTTCATGGGCAAGCCAGCTTGGCTAGTCAATGAGACTCTAAACTAAGGTGGGTCAGGGCTGGGGTGATGGCTCAGTGGTTACATCTCTGGCTGAGCTCACAAAGGACCCGGGGTTCGTTTCTCAGCACACAGTCATCTGTAACTCCAATTCCAGGGGATCCACCACCCTCTCTAACCTCTGAGGCGGCCAGGAACACATGCGGTGCACAGCCAGCCATGCAGGCGAGATACTCAACTGCATGAAATAGGGACAGAGACGGTGGAGAGGGGCTGAGGCCGCCCTCTGGTCTCACACGCACATGTGTGGACGCACCAAGGCTGGGAGCCGAGGCACAGAGAGCTTTAGGATCCGTTTCTGTGGCTGTGATAAAATACCCTGACTAAAACAAACTCGTGGGAAAACCGAGTTCATGATTACCTGGCTCACACGCTTGCTTGTACGCAGCTGGCTGTTTCCACTCCTTCTTTTTAAACTTTTATTTTTAACTGTGTGTGTGTGTGTGTGTGTGTGTGTGTGTGTGTGTGTGCGCGCGCGCGCGCAATGCCTGCCCAGGCCAGAAAGGGGCATCAGGTCCCCTGGAGCTGGAGTTAGAAGCATACTGGGAAGCAAATCCCCGTCTTTGCCGAACCGTGGCCCCATGCCTCCCTCGCTCAAACCCAGGACTGGTGCACGAAGGACGGATCTTCCCATCTAAGGTAACAAGACAACAGAGAAAACCCCTTGGTCAGTCATGGTGGCGCTCGCCTGTAATCCCAGCACTCAGGAGGAGGAAGCAGAGGCAGGCGGATCTCTGTGAGTTCAAGGCCAGCCTGGGCTACATAATACAGAGACCCTGTGTGCAACAAAGGCCAACAATAAAACACAAAGAAGACTCTCTCAGACTGGCCTACAGCCACTCCGATCTACACTGTCCCTCCCCAGTGGTTCTGAATTGCTGCAAGTGCACATTTAATAAAGTTGACTGTCACCTTAGGCAAGCTGAGTGGTGAGGCCCCAGTTCCATCCTGAGCCCCACACATGTGCTTATAGATTTGGCAAGGCTGCACAGTCAGGGGCAAT
>NC_050463.1:1632410-1652940 GCF_903995425.1 Onychomys torridus
CCAAGAATCACAAAATGAGCAGAGAAAAAAAATGAAGTATGACATGTGGCACACATCTTTGATCCCAGCACTCAGGAGGCAGAGGCAGGAGGATCTCTGAGTTCACACAGCAAGGCCCCGCCTCAAAAGATCTATGACTCAATGTCAAGTTAGAAAATCCCTGAGGGCTAGGATCACAGGCATGCACCGTCCTTCAGACTGAGTTTTGTTTTCCTTTCTTTTTTTTTTTTTTTTTTTTTTTTTTTTGTTTTTCGAGACAGGGTTTCCCTGTGTAGCTTTACGCCTTTCCTGGAACTCACTCTGTAGCCCAGGCTGGCCTCGAACTCACAGAGATCTGCCTGCCTCTGCCTCCCGAGTGCTGGGATTACAGGCGTGCACCACCACCGCCCGGCTCCTTTCTTTTTTTGTTTCTGGTGGTGATGGGAATGGAACCAAGGATCTAGTACATTCTAGGCAAGTATTCTCCCTGACCACGCCCCCAGCCCCCTCACTGGGGGATTCTAGTGGGGGGGGGGACCTTTTTCAAATACTATCATGTACACACACACACACACACACACACACACACACACACACACACCAGGGCCCTCTCTGGGCCCAGATGCAAATGCATCTCCATCATCCTCATCTGCCCCATACACCTTGTGGTCCTTACCTACCAAAGATCTTTCCTACACAGGGAACCCACAGTCCAGCACAATTCCTTCTAGCCTTTGACAATTCTCTCTGAAATACCTCAAAATATTTAATGTATAGTTTATGTGCTAAAAACAAAACAAAACAAAAAAACCTTAGCTAGTTTTGGGATTATGTGACTCGAAGCTTTATACCGTTAAATTATAATTTTGCAAATAATGGCATGTTTATCTCTGACCGGTTCCGTGGGAGACGCATCGAATGTCAGAGCAGCGAAGCTGGCGGTCCCTGGGAGGGCGGGTGGTGGGACCGGTGTCCTTCCCAGATCTGCTGTGTACAGGAGTCTCTTAGGAATGTGAGAAAGGCGTGCTCAACGGCTGGACCTTTCCCTGGCTGCTTCTGTTTGCTTGTTTTATGGAGTCGTGTCTTCTGAGAGTATTTATGATTCTATGTGTTCCGTGTTCAAATGTAATTTAAGAAAAAAAAATAAGAAAAATGAAAACCAAAGAGGTGATGGAATTGGATTCGTACCTGTATATTCTGAAGCTGTAGCAGGAGGGGAGGCTGGCCCTGTCCTGTGACCCTCTGTTTCTGTCTGTCTGCATTCTAACTCCCTTCTAAGGAACTGTGTCCAAGAAGGTGGCAAGTCTGAGTCAGGGAGAGGGGCCTGGAGCAAGCCAGACCTGAGCACCATTCACCTTCTCCATCCCACCAGCTGTGTGTCCACTGACCCCCTCCGCTGCACCTGGGGTACAGGTGGGTGGCTGTGGACTTCTTCCCCTCTCCCACCCACGTAGGCTTCACTTCAGCACAAATTTTCCAAGCCCTTCAAAACAGACAACTAAGGAACTCCTGAGTGAAGACAGGAAGTAGGGTCAGTGTACCCCACTTCCCAGATGCTGAAGCCTAGTCACCTCTCCTGGGACATCCTCGGCTCCCCCAGGCATAGGGTAGTCCAGCCACTTGGGGACACTGGCGAACAGGGCTCTGTTTGCCCCCATAGGTGGAGAAAGAAGTGGGTGCATGCCATCTTGTGATTCCTGTGCTTTCTGCCCCCACCCATCCTGGAGGTCTCAGGGAAGCAAGCCAAAAGCTGGCTTCACAGGACTGGGGTGAAGGGAGAGTTAGAAGATCCCCCACCTGCAGGACTGCTCCCGGGGTGCGGGGAAGCGTGACCCTAGACATTTTGTCTTATTGTCCCAAAATGGTTGAACCAAAGTTCAGCCACCAGGGACAGGGTTTATCCTGGTGGCCCGTCAGATCCCCTGAGGGTGGTCTTGGCAGGTTATCTGAGCCCGGAGCAGTGTGAGGGAGGCCTTCCAAGTATTTTCAGCCAAAAACAGGAGATGGGGCTGCTCTTGGATCAAAGGCTCCAGCTGCTAGAAGAAGCCCGAGAGCAGCCTGAGCAGGCCAGCCCCCTGCTGACAGGCGAGAGGCCGGCACCTTCCGCCGTGCTGCGTCTTTCCTGGTCATTCAGCCACGTATGTGCGTTGGCCAACTGGGGACTGGTACAGCTCGGGGAAGAGCGGGGTGGCCCTCCGGGTGGAGGGGAAGACTTGTCCCATCCCCCCCCCCCCCCCCCCCCCCCCCCCGTCGACTGTCCCCTGGTGTACTGGTACTGGCTCCGCCCATGACCTTGGGCTGTGGGGCCCAAAGGAGGCGATGCTTCCTGCCCTTTTACGTGACCTCTTAAAAGGAGGGGGAAGGGTCCCGTGCCCCTCCTCCCTGCTCCGGCCTGTGAGGTGGATTCGCTCCCCGTCAGATCAGAGGACGTCAGCTGTCTACTCCGTTCTGTATTCGTTAATTTCCTCAATTTATATCTTAATAAATCCCTACTACATTTAATAGACTCACCTGGAGCTATCTTAACACCCTGGTCAGGACCGGTCAGCCAGGCGGACCTTGAGATCCGACCACATCGGGGCTTATGAGATCTCGACTTAACTGCTTCAGCCAAGGGAGGAAGGGTGAGGGTGCTGGGGTGCAGTTTAAACCAAGGTAGGTGTGGGGTGGAGCCCGAGGTTTGGCGGAGCCTGGCCTCTTCCTTTTCTTTCTCAAAAACAATGAAGCTTTATATACTTGGAGGATAAAAGCCAACAAAAATATTTTCCTGAAATTAAACTACTTGACCAGCAGGGGTCAGTGTTTTGATGATTTGGGGGAGTGGGGTTTGGGTATTTCTTTTTTAAACCTGGGAAGAAATGTTCCCTGGCTTCTACCAAAAGAGTTGGAGAAACCATGAACCCAAACAAGCTCTGGGGCCAGAGGGACCCTGTTTTATTAGAAAAAGGCAAGGATGCGGCCCTGTTTTTACACTCTGTTCTTGCCGTGGGCCTGCTCCTGTGGGGACAGGGTAGCTGCCACACACTTGAGCAGTGTGGGGATCTGACTTGAAAGGGCACTGGTGCCCATGCCATGCTCCCAGGTGGCTGTCCCACTGTACCAGATGACGGTCAGTCTCCCAGCGATGGGCCCCTCGGTGTGGCTGTGTTACTTGGTGGGGCCTTCTAGCTGGCTCTTCGAAGAGGCTGAGCCCTTCCATAGAGGCCTCTTCCAAGAAGACCTGACGTCCAAGTGCTCTGGCCGGCTGGCCAGAGTGTACTCTGAAGGCACACTGTGGAAGGCCTGGTCATCGGACGAAGACACCTGGAATGACCCCGACGTGGCGCTTGTGGCGGTGGGCGGCTTCCTAGTGTCGAAGGGCTGGTTGTCCAAGCTCACCATGTCCTGCTTCTCCATCTGGGAGCTCGTTATGGGCCCCTCCGCCAGGGACCTTCTTCCATAGTGCTCAAGTTTCTTCTTAGCCAGGATGGAGATCTTCCGAGGATTAAATATTGACTCCCTGCGGTTGAAGGTTAGGTTCTCTTCAGATGGATTCGGGGACTCCCAGACCGTGTCCCCACCACATTCTCCTGTGGGCCTGCGCAGGATGGTGCCCTGGGTGATCAGGTCTGCGTAGCCCTCACGGTGGGAGAAGGCATAGCTGGATCTGCGGGCGGCGGTGCCACGGCGAAGATGCCTCATGGCCGGCTCCACAGCCACTTCCTCACTTGGGACCTCCTCCTCCTCCTCCTCCTCTTCCTCTTCTTCCTTCTGCAGAGCGTAGAAGACAACAGGGCAGGGGAGGGGGCAGCGAGGAGTTAGGGTTCCTTGTCCCCCACAGGAAACACACCAAGCTTCCCAACACTGGTCCAGCCAACTGGTGTCTGACCTGGGAACAGATTCTGGACCAACTATCAACCCTTCACTAGGGACCTTGGAGACAGCTGGGTTGGTAAAGCCACTTGCCTCCAAAAGCCTGTTGACCCGAATAGTCCACACAGTGGTGTCCACACAGTGGTGTCCACACAGTGGTGTCCACACAGTGGTGTCCACACAGTGGTAATCCACACAGTGGTATCCACACAGTGGTGTCCACACAGTGGTGTCCACACAGTGGTGTCCACACAGTGGTATCCACACAGTGGTGTCCACACAGTAGCAATCCACATAGTGGTGTCCACACAGTGGTGTCCACACAGTGGTGTCCACACAGTGGTATCCACACAGTGGTGTCCACACATTGGTGTCCACACAGTGGTATCCACACAGTGGTGTCCACACATTGGTGTCCACACAGTGGTGTCCACACAGTGGTATCCACACAGTGGTGTCCACACATTGGTGTCCACACAGTGGTGTCCACACATTGGTGTCCACAGTGGTAGTCCACACAGTGGTGTCCACACAGTGGTATCCACACAGTGGTGTCCACACATTGGTGTCCACACAGTGGTGTCCACACAGTGGTGTCCACACAGTGGTATCCACACAGTGGTGTCCACACATTGGTGTCCACACAGTGGTGTCCACACAGTGGTGTCCACAGTGGTAGTCCACACAGTGGTGTCCACACAGTGGTGTCCACACAGTGGTGTCCACACAGTAGCAATCCACACAGTGGTGTCCACACAGTGGTAGTCCACACAGTGGTGTCCACACAGTGGTGTCCACACAGTGGTATCCACACAGTGGTAGTCCACACAGTGGTATCCACACAGTGGTGTCCACACAGTAGCAATCCACACAGTGGTGTCCACACAGTGGTATCCACACAGTGGTGTCCACACATTGGTGTCCACAGTGGTAGTCCACACAGTGGTGTCCACACAGTGGTAGTCCACACAGTGGTGTCCACACAGTGGTGTCTAAACAGTGGAACAAGAGAACTGACTCACAAAACCTATCCTCTGACCTCCACAAATGTCCCACAGCATGAACCACTCATACTTCCACCCTACCTTCACTACATAAAGAAAGAAATGTGGATTTAATAAGAGCCTTTCCTGGACTCTCCACTGGGCAGATCATCAGTCTTTCCTTGGGACCTGACTGAGAAATTTAAAAAATGTCTTAAACTTGCACGCCTTTAATCACAGCACTCAGGAGGCAGAGCCAGGCAGATCTCTGTGAGTTCGAGGACAGCCTGGTCTACAGAGTGAGGTCCAAGACAGCCATGACTGCACAGAGAAACTTTGTATTGGGAAAAAAAAATTTTTTTCCCGTTAAACTTGACAATTAAAGTTGACTGCATTAGGGCCGGGCAGTGGTGGCGCACGCCTTTAATCCCAGCACTTGGGAGGCAGAGACAGGCAGATCCTTGGGAGTTCGAGGCCAGCCTGGTCTACAGAGTGAGATCCAGGACAGCCAGGGCTACACAGAGAAACCCTATCTCGGAAAAAAAAAAAAAAACTAAAAACAAAGAAACTAAAAAATTGACCTCGTTAGGGCTGGAGATATGGCTAGGGTTTGGACGAGCACTGGCCGCTCTCGCAGGGCAACCAGACTCATTTGGTTCCCACACCCACATGGCAGCTCACAGCTCTCTCTAATTCCCGTTCCAGGTGAGCCAATGCCTCCCTCCCACCTCCCTGGGCGCTGGGCCCTCACATGAATGCAGACAAAACATCCACACACATAAGAAATAAAAAATAAATGAATGGTAAATTTTCTTTTCAACTGCCACCTAGCCTCATTTAAGGACAGTTTCCGGCTCTAAGCACATTGAGAAAGTTGTACAGCTGTTACTTCCAGAATATTCTGTCACCCCAATGAAGCCTCATTCCTGTAAGAGGTTACCTGCCCCCACAGTCCTCCATCACCCACACTCAACTTCCCACCTCAGGGATCCCCCGTCATGGAGTCCCACACTGTGGCATTTGTGTCTGGGTCTCTCACTGACCCCGGTCTCTCTGAGGCCCCTCCAGGCTACGCCCTGCTATCATTCTTTTTGGAGACTGAGGCATACTTCGGCACATGGCTGGGCCACACATGGCGGCCCGCGGACGGACGGACAACGGAGCTCCTTCCCATTTTGCCCAGACTATTCTGAAGCTATCTCCCTCCCTCCCCAGGCAGGGACCCCACGGCGTCAAGGAGCGCCCTAAGATCCACACCACCTCAGGGGTTCAGGCCTCGGAGGACCCTGGGAGTCCCTGGGGCACAGTGTCTGTGACAGCTGTGAGGAGGGGTTGGTGGGGGTGTCCCCAGCTCTGCCCCACCTTAGTTCGCAGTTTCAAAACGGTTTTGCGGATCACGCGGAAGGCCAGGACTGGCAGCGTATTCAGGGTCACATTGAGCACGATCACCAGCAGGTTGGCAGGCTGGCTGAGCACACTGTAGTCGGCAACTGGAGATAAAGCAGGTTGGAGGCGTGGACACCAGCCTCCTCCCCTCCCCTCAGCCACAGGGCACCACCCCGCCAGTCCCTCCCTCCAGATGAGGCCAGCTGCTCTAGCTGAGAGGTAACTGCCTCCTGTCCACCCCCCTCCCCTACACAATGGAGGCTCACACAGAAACGGAAAGGTCTTTGGCGAAATCTTGTACAGCCACAGGCCCTGGGTGAGGCTGGTCATGATGACATAGGAGCTGAGACTGAGCACGATACTGCCCACACACAGGAGTGTCCAGTACTTAATGACAAAAATAACCTGCACAGGGAGCCGCAAGTCAGCACTGGGAGGCAGGACACAGAGCCCCGGGTTCGGGGAGGGTACCCCTCAAAGAAGAAGTCAGCACTGGGGGCCGGGAAGAGTGTCCAATCTCCAGCACCCACATGGAAGCTGCTTGCTGGGTGACTGCACATGCCTGTCATCCCGGCCAACCTGTGACTAGATGGGAGACAATGACCAAAATCTGCAAAGCCCATGGCCAGACAGCCTGACCACATATCTAGATGTGACAGTTTCCTTCCAGATTAAAGCACTTCATGCTTCAGGAAGCTCCTTAAGCAGGAAGTAAATAACACAGACAACTTCAGGAAGTCCCTGAAACTGACCAAATGCACTAAAGCCTCCCCATCACAGAGTGATCAATAATGCCACTGAGACCAGCAGCCTGCTGGAAGACACAAAAACCAGCCAGGCTGCTGAAGAAGTTAGAACCCAAGTCACTTGGAAAGGCCACTCTCCACCCGGTCACACTGCCTGCAGGCTGTGCAGTGTGCTCCAGGTTTTGTGAGCTGTTGGCCATGCTGGTGGGCTTTAGGGAGGCAGCCGTCTCTGAGTCACTTCTGCTCCTGTGAGTGACCCCTCACCACACTCCTGGAAGTGCCTATGAAGCCCTTCGGTCCACCATGCTGGCCTTTGGTGGATCTGCACTCTGGTCTGGGGTGGACTCCCTATCTGGGGTGGGGAGACTGGTGTATTGTGTGTCCCAGGGCAAGTCTCGTCACATAACAGCAGCAATGGACAAGACTCTGCCTCAGTCGCAATCAGTATCCAAGGGAGGCCTCTGGCTCCCACGGCACAGGCATACATGCAGGTGGACACCACACACAATCTAAAAGCAATCTTGAATTGAGCACAATGGGGCACATCTTTAATCCCAGCACTCGGGAGGCAGAGGCAGGTGGCTCTCTGTGAGTTTGAGGCCAGCCTGGGCTACAGAGTTTCAGGTCAGTCAGAGCTGCATAACGAGACCTCATCTCAAACAAACAAACAAACAAACAAGGTAAGGAGGAAAAGAAACAAAACATAAAACACCCAAGATTTCTTAGAGGGTGGCCTGAAGAGAGGTCTCAGCAGTGAAGAGCCCTTGCTGCTCTTGGAGAGGACCTGAGTTCACATCCCAGCTGTGGTGATACTTTGTTTGTGCTGTAATAAATAAAGCTTGCCTGGAGATCAGAGTGTGGAGCCAGCCACTAGTTAGCTGTAGAGGCCAGACAGTGGTGGAACACACCTGTAATCCCAGTACTTGGGATCATATGCCTTTGATCCTAGTACTTGGGAGGCACACACCTTTAATCCGAGAACTAGGGAGGAGGGAACAGGAAGTGATGTGGCTGGGCCGAGAAAGGGATATAAGGCAGGAGGAGACAGGAGCTAGGCCCTTTCAGGCTGAGGAGTTGGTGAGGTGAGAGGTGGCTGTGGCTTTCTCTTTTGTCTCTCTGATCTTTCTGTATTTACCCCTAAGAGAGAGAGAAAGAGAGAGAGAGAGAGAGAGAGAGAGAGAGAGAGAAAGAGAGAAAGAAAGAAAACAAAAGGAAAAAGGGATGTAGAAACGATAGGGTAAAGGGTAAATTATTGAATGTGCTCTGAAAAGAAAAAAGGGGGGCCAGGCGGTGGTGGCGCACACCTTTAATCCCAGCACTTGGGAGGCAGAGGCAGGAGGATCTCTGTGAGTTCGAGGCCAGCCTCGGCTACAGAGCAAGATCCAGCACAGGCACCAAAACTACACGGAGAAACCCTGTCTCGAGAAACCAAAAAAAAAAAAGGCGGGGGGGGGGGGGCGGATATAGATAGGATAAAGGGTTAGATTATTGAATCTATTTTTAAAAAGTAACTACTTGTAAATAATTTTGCATTGATATGGATCTTTGTATATTGATACAAAATTGAGATTATTCTTGTTAGAACATTCTATACATACATTTCTAATCTTGTTCAAGGCATTGAACCTATACATCTCATTTAACAGTGTAATGCAAATTGCTAGTCCTTGAAAGTTATTATTACAAACTATTTAGGATAATAAAGAAATGAAGGTTAGTAGTTAGTCACCTATTACAATTAAACATGTAATCATGCTATGCATGTTTTCAAGGTCAAACAGATATTTTAGGTAGACAGTCTTCAAACACTTCAGAGATCTACAGAATATGGCCTTTAAAATGTTTTAATGACATAGGTTCTTTTTTTTATGACAACGAGACATGCCTGCTCTGGGCAGCACCAGTCTACTTCTGAGAAGATGATGGGCATAGAAGAAACTCCATATGGAGTTTACTTTCTTTGTGGCAAAAGTTAGTAACTGGGCAAGAAAGTGCCCTTGCCTCTACTACTGACAGTATGCTGTCCAAATGGACAAGCAGGACACAAGAAGGACTTCGGAACTTTGCCAAGACAAGTTAGGAAAGCCCTTTAGAAAAGCCTGCTTCACAGATGAGTCTGTCAGACATGCCAAGCCTGTGGGCTGAAGATGGGTGTCTCAGCATTGCAGAGGAACCTTGGATGCTGTCCAGGCAGCCAGCTGTTTCTGTCATTTCTCACATTTTTTGGAAGTCGCTTGCGTGCACTTCCTACTTCTTGGATCTCTGATGGAGTTGAAGACTTATAGTTACAGTTTTCCTTGTTACCAGATTCAGAAAAGAAATTCACTAAAGAGGTGTAAAGTGTCTAAGGTTGAGAGACATTAAATATATCTGGCTCCGGGTTTCTATTAAGACCAATTAGGATTCACACTCCACCCAGCTGGCCCACAAACACCTGTAACTCCAGCTCCAGGGGATATGATGCCCTCTTCTGGCCTCCATGGGCCACTGCATGTGCACGGCACGTGGGACACACACACACACACACACACACACACACACACACACACACACGAAAGAGAGAGAGAGAGAGAGAGAGAGAGAGAGAGAGAGGGAGAGAGAGAGAGGGAGAGAGGGAAAACGAAACAAATTTGTTTGTTTTCTAAGACAGGGTTTCTCTGTGTACCCTGGCTGTCCTGGATCTCTGTAGACCAGGCTGGCCTCGAACTCACAGAGATCCGCCTGCCTCTGCCTTCCGAGTGCTGGGATTAAAGGTGTGCACCACCGCCCTGGCGAAACAAGTCTTTTTCTTTAAGAAGATTGAATAAAAAGTCAGTGTGATGGGCTGGAGAGATGGCTCAGAGGTTAGAGCACTAGCTGTTCTTCCAGAGGTCCTGAGTTCAATTCCCAGCACCCACATGGTGGCTCCCAACCATCTGTAATGAGGTCTGGTGCCCTCTTCTGGCCTGCAGGCATACATGCAGGCAGAACACTATGTGTAATAAATAAATACATTTGAAAAAAAAAAAGTTAGTGTGAGGCAGAGGCATCTGTGGTTTCTCAGGAGTCATGGTTCCACCTACCTCCATGGTGATAGACAGCAGCCCAGATATTGCCACCAGTACCCCAAAGGACTGGTAGTCACTGGAACTGCCAGACTCGTCATGGATGACCATCACTGGTACGAAGAAGTTGATGATGGATGTAAGGGTGCCGTGGAAAATGGCTTGCAGGAAGATGCTGTAGTTGAACAGCTCATCTTTCTGGCCAGCCATGTACAGCTTGGGCATCTTTAGGCTCTTCTCGGCAGTCATGTCCTGGACAGGAGGCAGAGGCTCTTAGGGGGCTGAGGAAGTGAGGGGGTCTGCAGGTAAGGGCTGAAAGAGCGTCTCCAGAAGTTCATGCAGCACGCGTTAACTCATTCAAACCAAACGACCCAGCTTTCTTCCCACCAAGATAAATAAGTAACTATGTAAAACTGAAATGTGGGACAGACTCGAAACCCTTGTCTCAGTCCTACCTGTCCTCTCCCAAGTAACCCCCCTGGCAGGGTCACTCTGGGTCGTGAACGGAAGGAACAGCACAGAGCCTTCCTCTGGTACCCCCTTCCCATTACACAGAAGGCCCGATAGAAGATCTGGTTCTCAGGGTGCCAGAATCTCTCCAGCCAGAGGCCCCCTCCCGCAGACCCCCACGAGACGGAGCTCTGCAAAGAGCAGGCGGCCTGCTGGGTGAGGAGACACGACCCGAGACCCTGCATGCCACTCACCTGCTCAAACAGACCAATGTACAGGACTGGGAGCGTGGAGTACATTAAGTTAAAGAGAGCCAGGAACCAGCCTTCATACAGGGGCTGCAACGGAGAGCAGACCTCATCAGGCGCCCCAGCAGCCGCCTCAGCTTTTCTCTTGATGCCAGACCTAACTGAGCTAAGAATAAACACCAGGAACCCAGCCCTGGGGAGGCTGATGCAGGAGGATGTCCAGTTGGAAGCTAGCCTGGGCTACTGTTGCTAAGTGGTCACCTTGCCCTCACAAAGCCTTGGGTTTCATCCCTAGCACATGTACCCAGCGTGGGAGCCCCAAGGCTCTGTGCACAGTAGACCAGCACCCCACCAACTGAGCTACAGCCCCAGCCACTCACTCTGTGTTCTGAAACGGGGTCTAACAACAACCTGGCTTTATTTTATTATTTTGGTTTTACAAGTCAGGGTCTCACTGTGCATCCCTGGCTGTCCTGGAACTCATTCTGTAGCCCAGGCTGGCCTCGAACTCACAGAGATCTGCCTGGCTCTGCCTCCCGAGTGCTGGGATTAAAGGCGTGCGCCACCACTGCCCGGCTTAACCTTGCCATCTTGAACCCATGGTAATCTTCCTGCCTCATCATCCTCAAAACTGCCATGATAGGTTGTACCACCACACCTGATCTTCCCAGGTGGTCTTGACTAGTGGCAATCCTCCTGCCTCAGCTCCCCTAGTGTCAGGATGACAGGCAAGGAACAACACATCCTTCAGCTCTCACACCCCCACGCACCTGCGCAGTGAAGCCATTGAACAAGGAGAACCATATCTGGGCCATCATGCTGGCCACCGTCTTGTAGAAAAAGTAACGCAGGAACTTGCAGACTCGCATGTAGGACCAGCGCCCATGCACAAGGAGCAGCCGCTGCAGGTAGCAGAATTGGGCCAGCACGTAGTCGCTGTTCTGAACGGCCTGCATGCCCTCCTGACCTGCCAGCCCCACGCCGATGTCTGCAGCTGCAGGGGCCATGGCAGCCGTTATCAGCCATCCTGGGTCCAATCCTCAGGCTCCAACCCCCCTCAGCCCCACCCCCCAAGCCACAGGCCTGACACCCACTCTTGATCATGTTCACGTCGTTGGCTCCATCTCCGATGGCCAGCGTCACCACCTGTTGGTATTTCTTCACCAACGCCACCACCAGGGCCTTCTGCTTGGGTGTCACCCTGCAGCAGATGACGGCCTGGCATTTGGAGGCCAGGTCTACAAAGGCCCTCTCCCGCCGCTCTTCGAGGCTCTCGCCAGTCTTGGAGGTGACTGACGGGGATGGTGCCAGGGAGAACCCAAAGTTCCGAAACATCTGGGAGATCCTCCGCGCCTGGAGAAAGTCCATCCTGGACATAACCGGCTCCTGGACGACCTCATCCACCACCGCATTCTGGACCAGAGCTCGGGGCTCTTTTCGCAAGGACAGGAGCAACTGATCCTGGGTGTCGGAGGTGGAGACGGGATGCGGAAGAGGGGCTTGGGTCACTAGGCCCGCATCACTGATGTCGGCATGTCCCCACCCAAGGGTCACCCGCCGGGCTTCTCCTCGCCCCCAGTGACACTCACCAGGAACTCTCCATTGATAATCAAAGCCATGTTGTGGTGGGTCATCATCTTGAACGCCCTCTGCTGTTCGCTTTCGTTCCAATAGTTGTCCAGTAAACGCCTGATGGGACAAGGGATGATGGATGGAAAAGTGGCGCCATCGTCCTACCCACGGGACGGTGTGAGGGTGTCAGGGAGGTCGACCTGCTTACTTGATGTCCTTGTCTTCCATAATGATCATGTTCTCCGACAGCAGCTTGCACGCGAAGCCGATGTTCACCGCAGTCTCTGCAAACCCAGCCAGGTGCACGCACTTCGGGCTCAGCGCCAGATCCAGGAGCCCCGCCCCCGCGCCCGGAGGCCCCGCCCACCACGGAGGTCCCTTGCGGCTTCCTCCCCGCCACCTCCCGGCTGGCCGCAGTGATTGGCCCGGAGCGGACGCTGTCATAACAGGACTGGCCAATCAGAGGGAGGCCTGAGACTAAAGCCTCTGGGCCTCGGGAGTCTGAAAGGGATGCAGGTGCGCGAGATACCAGGGAGCTGGGATAGAGCTGGGATCCTGAGGCCCACCACACTTTGAACAAACATGAAAATGACAAATTTATTTCAAAGTCAGAAGCAAAAAGTCAAAAAGGAAACAAACTGAAAACAAAACAGAAAATACCAAAAATTAAAACCTCAAAAATTGTCTATACACGGGTACGAGGGAGGCCAACAGGAGGTCACCTCAGGGCAGGTGTGTGAAGGGATCCCCACCCGGCTCTGTGATGGTCACGACGAAACTCTCCCGGAGCACAGGGATTGCGCGAGGCACGTGTCCCACTCCTGGGGACAGCGCAGAGGGCGCTGCAGCCGGTGGGGCAGCGCCCCTGGTGCAGCCTGCGCCCTGGGCAGCAGCAGGCCGGGGACCCACCTGGCTTGTCCCCGGTCAGCACCCACATTTTAATGTTCCCCTTCTTGAGGCATTTGATGGTCTCAGGCACACCATCCTGCAGCTTGTCCTCAATGGCCGTGGCTCCCAGCAGCTGGGGGGCCAGCACAGGGTTAGGCCACAAGACCCCGGTCCAAGGCGCCCAGCCGGCTGGACGACCCCCAACCCCACCCCATCCACCCACCTGGAGGTTCTGTTCCATCTTGTTGTACACCTGGTGCAAGGCCTGCGCACGGTTCTGCAGCAAGAGGGCGGCCTCCTGGTGCTCGGGTTCCCATTGTTTATAGGCATCCTCCGCCACCTCCTTGTAGGCCAGGCACAGGGTGCGCAGGGTCTGCTCTGCGAAGGCCTGCGGCACCCCGACCATCAACACCCGACCAACAGTCCTCAGGGTCCTTCTTATCCCCAGAGTCACCAGCTCCCTCCTGTCTCTGGACCTTGGCACAGGCAGCACCCTCCTGGCTAATACCCTCCCCATGCATGGCTCAGACATTCTTTTTTCCGTTTTTGGTTTTGTGAGACTCCTAATGTAACCATGGGGAGGGGACACTTTTGACACCTAGCATCCATCCTTCAGGGCTCTCCCTTTCAGGCCCTTGGACAGGTCTGAAACATGTTTAGCCCTGAAGGCCAGGGGTCCAGGGAAAAGGTGTCTACTTGCTTCTCATGCCCCTCTATCCCATAATGGCCCGGGAACTTTGACCACGGCTATTGGCTGATGGGGTGGTGGGGTAAGGCTTGACTGTCAACTGGGTCTCCATTGTGATAGGCACCTCAGACAGGTTCTTCACTGGACCTCAGTTTACCCACCCACTCTATGGAAAGTTGATCCATCTGATTGAGCCCCTGGACTCTGGGTCTTCATTTTGAAGGACCTGAATCCCCTCTCCCCACAGCAGAGAAGGGCACAGCAACACTCCCTCCCAACCCTGCAGATTAGGAACTGAGGTCAGGACAGCTCTGAGTGGGGCTTATGGCTGTGATTGGAGGATTCAGACAGAGCCGTCAATCACTGAGGGCATGGGCAGAGGTCCACCTGCCGCCTGAGCTCAGAGAATGTACAGGTGTTGGCGGGACAGTGGGGACAGCCCAAGGGACACAGGCCACCGGGAGACAAGACACATCCTCCAGCACTGAGCCAAGGAAACCCGGAGCCCAGCTGTGGTTGGCAAGGGGCCAGGTGAAGGGGGCATCTGAGGTCAGAGCCCAAGCCACCCTGTGTGGAGGAGAAGACACTAAGGAGTTCAGCGCCTCTCAGCTTCTGTGTTTGGCTGGGGAGTGGGAAGGGGGTAAACGTGTGATGAACAACCTGCCCAAACATACGTGACAGCCTCAGTCTGCACCCATGCACACTGGCTTCTCCCAGCAAACTTACAGCCAAGACTTCCTCTGTGGTGGCCTCCATGTCACCCTTCTTGTGAAGACGCTCCAAGATGACTGTGTCTGCACCCTTGGTGTAGAGGCAGATGGAACCCTCTGGGTTTCGGACTGTGGGGGAGGGGTAAAGCCCTGATGTCTGCTTGCCCACTGCTACAAGGCGCAGGGGTGGCAGGGAGGAGCCTGTGACTCACCCAGCACTGACATCCGTTTTCGGACGCTGTTGAAATCCATCATGGCCAGCACCTGGTAGACCCGCTCCTCCCCCAGCTCCACCAGGGTGATGGTGTCCTGGGTCCGAGACAAAAACACGTAGCCAAAGTTCCTGGCGGCGGTAACAAGTGCCTCTTCATCAGGGGAGGCCGCCTGATACAGCAGCTGGTCTGACAGATAAAGGGGGTGTGGGTGAGAAGGGGTGAAGGGTGTGGGGGAAAGGAAGGGTGAGGAGGAGGCACAGGGGTGAAGGGGGTGAGGGATGAAGAGGAGGGAGGGGTCAGGAGGGGTCAGGAGGGGCGGCCAGCCATCCCCAGCCCCTTAGGCGCACAGCAGACCCTGACTGCAGCTTCCAGGGCGGGGCTCCCGGCCCTGGTGTCCCCGGCGCCCCGACGCCGCCGTCGCCCGCACTCACTGTCTTTCTCCTGGACCATCACGGTGTGGCAGATGGCCAGCAGGCGCCAGAACTCCTGCACCTCCCTGTCCTGCTGGCCTCGCACGATGGACTCCAGCTCCTCGTTGTAGAACTGGAGTTTGCCGTCGGCGAACAGGTTCCAGGCATAGGGGTTCCGCTGGGTCCCGCGGGGTGCAGGCAGGCAGGGTCAGGCCTCTGCCACACACCCCACCCAGGCCTACCCAGGCCTACCCAGGCCTACCCAGGCTGCTCCACCGGGGCAGGGTCCACAGGGCTCACCTTTCGGAGCGTACCATGCTCATCATCCGAATCTGGGGAGAGAACCAGCTTCAGGATTCGGCTTCCCCCAGCAGGCCACACTTTTGGGATCCCCTGGCTCCTGCCCCTGCTTCCAGGGGACACGTGATACTATTATCGAGCTAGGGTTCTGAGTTCAGGTGCTCTTTAGGAGATCCCCTAGGGCAGCCTCACTAGGAAGCTGTGGGGGCGGGGCGTCACCGTAGACTCGGCCGTTGATACAACACTTCTTGAAGGTCATGATGTTCTGTGTCAGCGTCCCGGTCTTGTCTGAGAAGATGTACTGCACCTGACCCAGCTGGTCGTTGAGGCTGGTGCTGCGGGCCTTGGCTGGCATGTCCAGGGGCTCATAGTACATGCTGAGGTCCCAGTTGATGAAGAAGCTGTTCCCTAGGTAGATGAACTCGGCACTGCAAACGGCCAAGGCCATGCTCAAGTCAGGTTTGCTCCAAGTTGCACACCCTGTGGAGAGGGACCCCCAAGGCCTGCCCAGGAGCTTACATGATGAACATGGCCATGGGCACCATGACACTGAGCAGGATGAGGAAGCCCCAGAAAATGAAGAAAGTCTCCATGGCCTCTGTGCGCTGGTGCAGCGCCGACAGGTAGTAGTGTTTGCCTTTGAAGCCTTTCACCGTGAAGGTGAAGCCCAGTGTTAGCAACAGGGAGCCAATCACCAGCGACATGAAGATCTGTGAGGTGGATAGAGATGGGTGTGGGGGAGCTGCACATGGGGTCCAGCAGACATGGGATTCATCAGGAAGTGCCTGGGGTAACGGGGCAAGAGAGCTCTCTTGGGGTCCTAGTCCAGCATTAGAGCTCATTGTCTTTAATCAAAGCCGGCCTCTGAGTCCTGACCTCCTGCATGAGGCTACCATAAAACATAATACAAAGGAGCCCAGGGCGGGTCTGTCACCTTAGTGCTGGGCATAGGCAGAGCATGGAAGCTCAAAATCAGCCCAGGCTGTATAGCAATAAAAAGAATCAGGAGGCAAAGGTGGGTGTGTGAGGAGGCAACAGTCATCCAGGGCATGTGCAGAAGAGTGGAGCCATTACCTCACGCTTCAGGGTCCCACAGGCTCTCCTCAACACCTTACCAGGATCACCAGCTTGTTCATCAGCAGGTCCAGCTTGGTCCTCTTCAGATGAATCTTTCCACAGTTCTTCATGATCTTTGTGTCTAAACCTGCAAGCGAGGAGATACCCTGCAATGACCCTATGGCCTGCAGGGCCTAGCACTTGGCACATGGGGCACACTGGTTTAGTGTGTCAGGTGAGGAGGGAAAAGTTCCAGAGTAGACCTTATGTGTGTGTGTGTGGGGGGGGAGATGGGGGTGGCAGAGCATCTGAGTACAAGCCTCCCTGATCTTTGGGTCTCCTCCTCTGAAGGACAGTGCTGCCCCCTGCTGGGATGCTGGGTGATCAACAAGTCAGGACCCCAAGATATAGTCTATGCTAAACACCCTTAGGTGTCTGGGCTCCAGGGAAAGTGCTGAACCATGCCTGTCCTCTGTGGCTGTCCCCCGACAGGTCACACATGACCACTAGGCCTTGGGCTCTTAAGACAGCAGAGGATCGCCAGGCGGTGGTGGCGCACACCTGTAATCCCAGCACTCGGGAGGCAGAGCCAGGCGAATCTCTATGAGTTTGAGGTCAGCCTGGGCTACAGAGTGAGATCCAGGAAAGGCGCAAAGTTACACAGAGAAACCCTGTCTTGAACCCCCCCCCCCAAAAAAAAGACAGCAGAGGATCATGGGTGAGGCTGTCTTCTGCTGGAGCCAAGGCCTCAGATTTACCTTTTCTTCATTTTGTTGATTTTTAAAAAGAATCTTAATTTTGTTTTTCAGACAGGGTTTCTCTGTGTAGTTTTGGTGTCTGTCTTGGAACTTACTCTGTAGCCCAGGCTGGCCTCGAACTCACAGAGATCTGCCTGCCCCTGCCTCCCCGAGTGCTGGGATCAAAGGCGTGCATCATTACCTTTCTAGAACCTATCTTTATGGGTTTCACAAAGAGTTTCAATGTGAGCCTATCTTGTTCCTCAAGGAGATTTATGTGTGCATTGTTGTGCACAGAGGATTGAGTTAATCATCACCAGAATAAATTTTCACCAAATTGTGCCATGCTTAAACATGCCTAAAATAAGTCACTTGGGGTAAGACTCCAGAAGTTTGAGTGAGCACTGGCTACTGAGTTACAGAGAGCAGGGTGGTCTTCCTGCCTGCTGTGGACCATCTCTCTGCAGGCCTGTGGAGGTCACAGCGCTGTCTGAGGAGGGGCAGCTCACAAACACTGATGTCATTGAAGGCTTGAACGCTGCAACGCCATTCATCCAAGACTCAGCCACAAGGGAAGGGCTGGAGAGGGAAGGGTGATTGGGTGGCAGGAACAGAGTATGGAAAGTCCTGAGGCTGTGGTGGTCGACTTTGGAGCATTTCAGAGGAAGCTGAGAGATGGTGCTGGGGTGCCAGGAGGGAGTGTGGACCCAGTAGGGTGGCCTCAGTTGGGTGGTGATAGGAATGTGGCAGGAAGCTGGGACTGGGATGATGCTGAGGCCATATGGCTGCTGCTTACCGGGTCCCACAGGCACAGTGACGTGTGAGGAACCCAACAGCCGCATGCATGACTTTGTGGGGAGCCTGGAGTGGAACAGCAGGAGGTACCCACTGGACATCGGGAACCTCCTCCTGCGTGGCTGCAAGATCCGCAACACAGACACATGCTACGGCCTGGTCATCTACGCTGGTACAGCGCATGGGCCTCTGGATTGGGAAACTGAGGGAGAACCCGGAAGTAGATGAGGGACCCCAAAGCCTGCATGATGTGGGCCCTGGGTATTGTCAGATAGACTAATGGTCAGCACTCTGGTTGTCACTGAGAAAATAAAATATTGCTGTGTAGAGGGAAGGAAGGATGGACAGGTGGGTGGGTGAATGGATGGGTGGATGGATGGATGGATGGGTGGATGGGTGGATGGATGATGGATGGATGGATGGATGGGTGGATGGATGGATGGGTGGATGGATGATGGATGGGTGGATGATGGATGGATGGATGGATGGATGATGGATGGGTGGATGGATGGGTGGATGGATGGATGGAGGGATGGATGGATGATGGATGGATGGGTGGATGGATGGAGGGATGGAGGGATGGATGGATGGATGGGTGGATGGATGGATGGATGATGGATGGATGGATGGATGGATGGATGATGGATGGGTGGATGGATGGGTGGATGGATGGATGGATGGATGGATGATGGATGGATGGATGGATGGATGGATGATGGATGGGTGGGTGGATGGGTGGATGGATGGATGGATGGGTGGATGGATGGGGTGGATGGATGGGTGGATGGATGGATGGATGATGGATGGATGGATGGATGGGTGGGTAGGTGGATGGATGGATGATGGATGGATGGATGGGTGGATGGATGGGATGGGTGGGGTGGGTGGGTGGATGGATGGATGGATGGGTGGATGGATGGATGGATGGATGGATGGGTGGATGGGAGGGTGGATGGATGGGAGGGTGGATGGATGGATGGGTGGGTGGGTGGATGGATGGATGGGTGGATGGGAGGGTGGATGGATGGATGGGTGGGTGGGGTGGATGGATGGATGGATGGGTGGATGGGAGGGTGGATGGATGGATGGATGGATGGGTGGATGGGTGGGTGGGTGGATGGATGGATGGATGGGTGGATGGGAGGGTGGATGGATGGATGGGTGGGTGGATGGATGGATGGGTGGGTGGGTGGGTGGATGGATGGATGGATGGATGGGTGGGTGGATGGGTGGATGGATGGATGGGTGGGTGGATGGATGGATGGATGGGTGGATGGATGGATGGGTGGATGGATGGATGGATGGGTGGATGGGTGGATGGATGGATGGATGGATGGATGGATGGATGGGTGGATGGATGGATGGGTGGATGGATGGATGGGTGGATGGATGGATGGATGGATGGGTGGGTGGATGGATGGATGGATGGATGATGGATGGGTGGGTGGATGGATGGATGGATGGTGGGTGGGTGGATGGATGGGTGGATGGATGGATGGTGGGTGGATGGATGGATGGATGGATGGGTGGGTGGATGGATGGATGGATGGATGGGTGGGTGGATGGGAGGGTGGATGGATGGGAGGGTGGATGGATGGATGGGTGGGTGGGTGGATGGATGGATGGGTGGATGGGAGGGTGGATGGATGGATGGGTGGGTGGATGGATGGATGGATGGGTGGGTGGGTGGATGGATGGGTGGATGGATGGATGGGTGGGTGGATGGATGGATGGATGGATGGATGGGTGGGTGGATGTATGGATGGATGGATGGATGGATGGATGGATGGGTGGGTGGATGGGAGGGTGGATGGATGGGAGGGTGGATGGATGGATGGGTGGGTGGGGTGGATGGATGGATGGGTGGATGGGAGGGTGGATGGATGGATGGGTGGGTGGATGGATGGATGGATGGATGGGTGGATGGGAGGGTGGATGGATGGATGGGTGGGTGGGTGGGTGGATGGATGGATGGATGGATGGATGGGAGGGTGGATGGGTGGATGGATGGATGGGTGGGTGGATGGATGGATGGATGGGTGGATGGATGGATGGATGGGTGGATGGATGGATGGATGGATGGGTGGATGGGTGGATGGATGGATGGATGGATGGATGGATGGATGGATGGGTGGGTGGATGGATGGGATGGGTGGGTGGATGGATGGTGGATGGATGGGTGGGTGGATGGAGGATGGATGGATGATGGATGGGTGGGTGGATGGATGGATGGATGGGTGGGGGTGGAATGGATGGGTGGATGGATGGATGGGTGGGTGGATGGATGGATGGATGGATGGGTGGGTGGATGGATGGGTGGGTGGATGGATGGATGGATGGATGGGTGGGTGGATGGATGGATGGATGGATGATGGATGGGTGGGTGGATGGATGGATGGATGGATGGGTGGATGGGTGGATGGGTGGGTGGACATTTGAATGGTTTGAAGGTATATGACAGATATATAAAT